>NW_020328698.1:0-12834 GCF_001858045.2 Oreochromis niloticus
CAATAAGCAGACCTCAGTGCAAGAAAAGTGTATTTCCAACACTGAAAAGGTCAAAGGTCACTTAACATTAAAGGTGTAAAACAAGCACAAATATTTACAATAAGCAGACCTCAGTGCAAGAAAGGGAGGTGGGGGTACTCACCTTCACTTCACTGACACACATCAGCATCCAGTTCTCCATGAGAAGAGGGGGAGGGGAGAGGGCGATGTACTCACCTTTATTGACGCGCTCGGTTTCAGTGTCCCATGCTTCATCAGAAGAGATGGCGCTCAGGAGAGTGTCATCAAGGCCTCGTTCTCGGGACGTTCAACAATGTAGTCAAGACAGCCTGTAAGGAAACAAGTTTAAAATAACATTAGGAATGTAGTAAACACCCAGTGCTAAAGCTACAGGCTACATTTATATCAGACTGAATGACACTTTACTTGTTCATGTGAGAAGAAAACAAGATGTCAACTATGTCCACAATCATTAAGTGAAGCATCCATTTTTAAAAAAAGAGCACCAAATCTCTGCCAAGGCAGCTCACTCTGTGCACACTACCCTGTTAAGGTAACAGTATTGTATTTTGTATACGTCCATTTTGTTTATTTGTTCTTTTTAAACCTTTATGCAAAGACTGCGTTCGAGTAGGTAATGGATAATAGGTATTGATTTGGAAAGAACTGGGCATGAATACCTTATTATATAAATATTCTACAGTAAATTTATAACTACTTATAATTTATAACAGGGGTAGGCAACCTTTTTGATGGCGAGTGCCATTTAAAATTTCCTCAGAAGTCAGTGTGCCATATGATTGCATTAGCAATAAATTTAATAACGCTCTATATTAACAGTTACACATTATATAGAACCACTTTATAGAAGTATATTTGTTTGCAAATGTTGGCAGCTATCAGCGAATAGTTATCAGCTATTTTGAAACAAAAGAAAGACACTTTTTATTCATAACAAGAACTCCATAACGGCAAATGAACTGTACAACAGAAAATACAAATGCTATTTATGGTCTCCTCACAACAATGATAAGAAAAATAAACTGGGCCAATATGGTATGTTTGTTAATACAGAGACACACATGTTAATGTGATCTCTGGTCTCCCACTCAGAGACACAGGTCTCCGAGTGTCCAACATTCAGACAGCTACCTGAGGACACTCATGTGAGAGAAAATCTGCTCACACAGATATGTAGAGCCAAATACTGTCAATAAGGCCTCTGCAATGTTCTGAAGACAGTTAAACTTGTCAGGTAGTGATGTCCAGCAGGTGAAAATGCAAGCTCCATGAACATGCACAGCTGTAGATTCCAGCTGCTTCGATGTCGCATTAACTGGCATTAACTCAGCCAGTTAATGCCAGACAAATCTAGCTGCTCATTAAAGATTTCTGGTTTGATCAGAAAATAAAACATTGGTCCATACACCTGAAGTCCCAAAAATGCATTGTGTCTCGAGTCTATGGATGCATTTGGACTAAAGACCGGCCCCCCAGATATTAAAGCCATAAAGCCTTTGAATGAAAACAAACGCTGTTGTGACAGTGATGTACACTGTCTTGTTGGTAAATGTATGATTTCTATTCATTTTACGTCAGATAAAAACTTTGGTTGTAAGCTTTAGATAATTATTTAATAACAGCCAGACATTTTAAATGAGAATAAGAAAGTATTTCTTTGTGCCCCCTTTCCCTGTTAATGCCTACTGGCCCCTGGCAAAACTTTGCTAGACCTGCACAGTTACCAGCTGTCAGCTACGTAGAAAAGGATCCTGGTGTCATTTGTCTCTCAGAAACAGTTCATAACTTCCCTTCAACTCATTCATGTCACCTAAAAGGTAACCTGTTTCTCCATCACCTGTTCAGCTCTGATGATTTAGTAAGGACATCTCCTGGTTCATCTTCATGTTTCCCTCTCACCAGATATACAAACCGATATCATGACCAGCAGTTTTTACAGCTGTGGCTCCAGCAACATCAGCTGATACTAGATATTAATATTAAATACATTCTAACAACAGCTGACCAAGCTTAAACGTGCTGCTGTTGTTTAGTGCGACATCCGGCAGTTTCCTCTTTCTGGCGCAAAGTGAGCGATAAACAAACAGAGAGAAAAGCTGATCAGCTGATCATTGATCAGTTTCACGATTGAAGTAGCAACAGGAGAGAGAGAGGGGAGAGAATGAGAGGAGAAGAAGATGCAGCTGTGCAGCAAAGACACAATAACTCCAGCTTTGTGTCTTTTTCCATCCTGGCTGAAGTACGGGACAAACTGTGTTCCTTCTCAGCTCAACACGAAACGGGTAATAATTTCTCTGAAGGCGGGACGATTCCGTTTGTACGGGAGGGTTGGCAACTCTACTAACTAACCTTATGAATAAAATAAAGTTCACTATCAATAAAATCATAGCACCCGCCCAGCAGTATATAAATTCCGTCATGCTAGCTAGTACGCAGTACGAGTTATTGTAACTGACTGTAAAAAGTCAGCACAACGAAAATAAACTCCACCTAAACTTGGTTTATATCTGACCCAGATAGACTGCAGGTCATTAACTTCTTACCTGAAGTTCAGTTCACCTGACGCTCCGACCGGCGGCTGCCTCGGGTCTCTCCTTCTCCTGCCTCCCCTTCCCTCATCCACCTGCTGGCCTCCACCACTTGTTAATTTTACTGAATCTGTGGAAGCTCCGCCATAGCCACCACCAAACAACTGAGTTATTTTTACACACCGACCAGCTTCTGGTCAGTCCACCACCAAAATAATAATAATAATAATAATGATCGGCCACCGAGCAAATGCCCTTATGCCCGATGGCCAGTCCAGCTACGGTCGTGCGTGCTATCAGTTAACCCTTCGCGTGCCAACGGTGGCGCGTGCCTAGGGTTGCCGACCCCTGATTTATAACTAACTAATCGCATTATGTAGCTGGGAAAAAGTTATAGTTTATTTAAGTGAAGCCTTTGATCCAGAGAAGAAAATGATGTTAGGACCTACAGGGGATCTGGTATGTTTACATATGGTCTAACGTTGCTGTTACCATAGAAACCGATATACACATATATGTATATTTGGGGTAGGGGGGCTTTTTTAAGAATGTTAAGCTAATTTTAACCATTTCATTTGAAAAAAGTGTCAAATTTGAAGGCTTTAAATCAAAGTAACACCTTTTTTCACATTCATACACCAGTCGGTAATAAATTCTACACCTCTCCTGGAAAATTTAAAGCATACAAGCAATTTACCGGGAAAAGTCTTGGAATACACTTATTTTGATGACATTAAAACTTGATATTCACACTGGAACTTGTTAAATTATTACAGTCATCTAGTGACTCTTAAAATAATTGAAGAAATTTTTGAAATTTTGTACCAGGTGACTGTCGACGAGTCGGGGTCCACGACGAGCCATCTTCAAGCTTTGCTGTTATGATGAAACATGAGTACAAAAGATCCAAAGATGCAGTAGTTGTTGTCGCTTTCTAGTAAAATCCGCTTTCTGTAGAAATATTCTCCAAACGTTATCTATCCACAAGCTGAGCTTGGAGCAGGTCAAGACAAGTCCAAGAGCAAGTGTAAAGGGACGACTGGAACCTTGTGCAGCATTCATATACCTACAGCGGGCCGTGGTTACGGTTGCTAACATGCGTGTGCACGTGATAGAACTATATGAATTGAGCCCATGGCAATGTAATTTACAGTAAAGTTATGGTCATTTATAGTTACTGCCTTTGTTACCCTTTATGTGGGATGTCTAATAACCATGTAGGTCTATCCAGAAATAAACACAGATATTAGAAAGCAGCAAGTCAGTACCTGAGATGTTTGCTTGAGTGAATAACATTAGCATATGCTAATATTACGTCTTCACATTTTTCTTTTCAAAGGTAACAAAAACTTAGCGTTCTCGCTACTTACCATGCTGTAATACAGCTATATGCTAGCAATGACATTTAACAAATGTTTTTTAAAATGCTAGCCGTGCTAATTAGCCTTAGGATTGCTTGAGGTCTTGTTTCCAGCTCTAGCTGTCGTAAGGGAACTTAGGCCCTTACGACATAACATATAGCAAGAACCTATAACGATAATTGACATTTGACCCCTCTTTGCGATTATAGCAGCTGTGTGTTATGTCATGGCATGTTTTTAAAAATGCCACCTGAAATTTATGCAACCAGTGCAAGGAGGGGGGTTCTTGATAGTTTTGTACTTTCATCTGATAAGGGCCCATCGCGTATGGGTGTAACGGAGAATCAGCCAATCAAATCGCACCGTCTGAGCGCAGGTTCAGTCCTGGTTGGGACAAAGGCTGTGTTACATTATCAAAAGATAAACATCATTTTTAATTTAGTTAATGTGGATAACATTTATTTTTCACTTTGCTTTTTCTTATTATTTGATTATCATTTTTATCATTTAAAATGATCATTTATCATTTTATTTATATTACAGTGTTACGGCCTGTGGAGTATTATGTACCTATACTGTGTAAAGGAATATCTTTTATTTATATTTATGTATTATTCACATTATTTTATTGTACAATACTTTGGTGCCACGGGATTTTAGCATGCCTCAATGTCTCACACATTCATGCCGCTAACATAAGGTATCTCAGGAAGTTGGAAGCAGGCGTTCACACAGGAAGAGTTAATCTTTTGTCTTCTCCACTGTAAGAGGAAGCAAGGGAGTGTGAACTTTTCTCTGGGGGAAGACCAAAGGTGTGAAAACAGCTGTGTACTGCCTTTTGGTTCTGTAGAAGGTGTTTAAACCCAAGGCTGTGTTGGGTTCAGCAGAGACTCTGCCTTGGGTTTAACCCACGATGGCTGCTCTCACCAAGTAGGTTTTGCTGTTTTTGATGAAAGGATGTTAGCTACATCCTACCGTTGTCTGTAGGCTTTATTTAATGGAAACGTCCACAACAACTGTCACAAAGTATATAACTCGGAATAAACTGTATCGTCACAGTTTTGAGATGATACAGACCAGACATACTCTTCAGTTATGCAGACATCCAACTTTTAATACAAAGGTTAAAGTTAAAACTATAATTCAGATACATTCTGATGGCATAGAAAATTAAGCTTATGCATAATTTCAATAAGGAAGATCTGTAATAAGTCATTTGTCTGCTTCCTGGTGGCTGCTAGTTTATATCTATTCAGAATCAGAATCAGAATACTTTATTGATCCCTAGGGGAAATTATTTTTCGTTACAGTGCTCCATTATAAACAAACATTAACAAAGACAGACAATACACTAACTAAGAATAGCACAATATATTCAGGTATATATATATATATATACATAAAAGTCACTATTAATAAATAGCTGAAAAAGAACATGTGCAAGAAGGGTGTAGCTGTTGCAGTAAACAGTGTGTTAAGTGGATGAGTTGTACAGGGAGATGGCCACAGGCAGGAATGATTTCCTGTGTCGTTCAGTGGTGCTTTTCGGTAATCTCAGTCTCTCACTCAACGTGCTCCTGTGACTGACCAGCATGTCATGGAGTGGGTGGGAGGTGTTATCCAACATTGTCTTTATCTTGGACAACATCCGCCTCTCCGACACCACCTTGAGGGAGTCCAGCTCCATCCCCACAACATTACTGGCCTTACGAATCAGTTTATGGAGTCTGTTGGCATCTGCGACCCTCAGCCTGCTCCCCCAGCATGCAACGGCATAGAGGATCGCACTGGCCACAACAGACTGGTAGAAAATCCTGAGCATTTTCTGGCAGATGTTGAAGGACCTCAGTCGCCTCAAAAGATAGAGACGACTCTGGCCCTTTCTGTAAAGTGCTGTGGTGTTTTTAGCCCAGTCCAGTTTATTGTCAATGTGTACTCCAAGGTATTTATAGTCCTCCACAATGTCAACACTGACCCCTTGGATTGAAACAGGGGTCAAGTGTTTCCTGGTCTTCCTGAAGTCCACTATCAATTCCTTAGTCTTTGCCACGTTGAGCTGCAGATGATTCTGCTCACACCACGTGACAAAGGAGTCGACCACAGCCCGGTACTCTGTCTCATCATCCCCGTTGATGCATCCAACCACCGCAGAGTCATCAGAAAACTTCTGAAGATGGCAGGTCTCTGTGCAGTGGCTGAAGTCTGTGGTGTAGAGGGTGAAGAGGAAGGGGGAGAGGACAGTCCCCTGTGGTGCCCCTGTGTTGCTGATTACCTTGTCAGACACACACTGTGGGAGACGTACATATTGTGGTCTTCCTGTCAGGTAATCAACAATCCAGGACACCAGAGAAGCATCCACCTGCATCGCTGTTAACTTATCACCCAGGAGGGTCGGCCTGATGGTGTTGAAAGCACATTCATTTTCCAGCACAAACTCAGTACTGGCTTCATTACTTTCTTCCAGTTATGCTCTTGCCTGCCTTCTCCAAGCAACTCAGCCTCCACTCTGCATGCTTTAAATCTGTTGCTCTTCTGCGTTTCAGATCCTCAGCCATGCAGCCCGCCTCCTCTCCTTTCTCCTCCTCACCGTGGTCACTTGGAACCCTGTCCCAGCCTCCATCTTCATCACTACCAGCATGTTGACTCTGGGGTGGGGCTTGTGCAAAATCCTGCCACTGCTGAGATTCCTTCTGCTATGATGGGTCATTGGAGTCTAAGTGCCTAACAGTTACATTTATTTCTGTATCTGAATAAATCATGTTGGTTTTTTTCCACATGATCTTTCCTTATTGAACTGTTTTTGTAGATAAGCTTCAAGCCAGCAAGCAACAATACCTAAAGCAAAAATATTATCACCAGAAGTGAGAAAGTGTCTGGACTACCTCCAGCTGTGTTGCATGTATTAAAGATAACTTCAGACACTGTCTGGTTGTCATGTCTGAAACAGGCTGTACAGTCACACAGATAAAAGACATCAGTCATGTTTCTAATGATATAAATCAACCAGAAAGATTATAAAGACAAAAGCTGTGAGACGCCACTAGAGAAAGGATGGCTTGTTATCATTACATGAAGTGATTTAGAATTAATATGTAAGCTTTCAGGGCAGCACTCACAACTTTTTAAAACTGATTACCTGATGGTAAGCTTACACAGATATATAAACATACAGGTGAACTCTAAGAGGTTATAAAGAAGAGAGCTGTGCTTTTACAGAACACAATTTATTTAGATTTTATATTTACAATCAGTTTTTATTTATATAAACAAAATAAACATTACGAAACTAGAACAAAACTATCTTATTTACAATATAAACTGTTTCTCCCCTATTTCCTTTTTCTTCCACCCATCTTTGTCTCTCTGCCTCATAGAAAGGAGACTCCTGAAAGTCCTTCCAGGTCATCTCCTTGGCCATGCCCTTGTCCCTGTACAGAGAGTGCACTTTTGAAGGGCAGTAGATATATTTCCCTGCCACTCCAGGGAAACCCGTATGAACATGTGGGCTATTTGGTCCCTGTTTCAGGTCCATGTGGCAGAACCTGCAGAGGCGGCCTGTTTGTTGGGTTTCTGGCCTTTTCCTCTTTTTCTCCATCCTTTCCTCTGACCTCTTCCTGGTAGCATCCAGATCCCTTTGGAAAAATTCTGTCTGGGCAAATTCCTCAAAGGGCATTTTCGGGTTACTGATTCCCTCAGCAGCATAAGTTTGATGCACCTTGTTGGAACAATAGAAACAGAGCACAGGCCCTCTCTGGTAAAAATAGTGGACGGTGGATCCGTGTGTCTCATATTGAGACTTGGGCTGTCCACAGGCAAGACAAGTCTTTGTCTGCCTTCTTTTTCCCTCAGGCTGCTGCTGCTGTTGCTTTTCTAAGATGCCCTCCACAATCTTCTCTATGAGTCAGTGGTGCAGACAGGGCAGGAGGAGGCGGGTTAAAGACGGCAGGCAGGCTCTATGGTGACTGCGGGAACACTAGTTGTTTCACTGCCTTCCGTTAATGAGTGCCACAGCTGCTGAGTCTCCAGAAGTTTTTCTGGGCTTGTGTTCAAAGATGAATTGGTGTTGAGAAGCTTAGCCAAGTGCTTCACATAACGGGATATGTGCACCTTGGATGTGGGATGCAGCAGGCTGTTGGGATCTGCAGCAGAACGATGGACCATGTCTGCATAATCTTGATCCACAAGCTTCAGGATGTCCTTCTTCCCATGGTACTTTTGCAGCAGATCATCTATTGCCTCTTTCATGCGTCGTGTCCAGCGTGTGTGGTCCAGCACAAAAACCCGACCACCTGTCTTTATAGGTCCAGTGCACCCAGATTAAAACTTTGGGTGTAAGATTCAGATAATTATTTATTAAAAGTTACATATTTTAAATGAGAATAAGAAAGAAAAGTATGTCTTTGTGCCCCTTTTCCCTGTTCATGCCCTATCGGCCCCCCTGGATAAACTTTGCTAGATCCACCCCTGCACAGTTACCAGCCGTCAGCTAGGTAGAAAAGGATCCTGGTGTAGAAAGTAATATTAAATAAATTCTAACAACAGCTTATCAAGCTTAAACGTGCTGCTGTTGTTCAGCCGCTGGGTTCCTCTTTCTGGCGCGAAGTGGGCCAAAAACAAAGAAGAGAGACGGACTCTCGACAGAAAGCCGATCAGCTGATCATTAAGCAGTTTCACGATTGAAGTAGCAGCAGCAGAGGAGAGAGAAGAGGCAGTCGCGCTATAGATCGGTTGTTAAACTTAACGCTGGAATGCTTTACAAACATTCAGAGATGAACTTACACACTTGCTTTACTTCTCTCTGGGATAACTTCCTCGGAGATGAAATGCTGCTTTGGTAGCGAGGCACAAATACACACAGCCGCTGTATCACATGACGCATACTGCTGCAACGTGCTACGGTTATGAGCCGAGTTACGCCGTGTTGCAAGTTTTGTGAGATGCTTTTATGATATTTAATGGATCAGATTACATTTTTATTTTCGCCGATATCCGATCCAGTAATTCAGTCAGTATCGGACCGATATCGATACGTAATATCGGATCGGTCCATCTCTAATTTCCAACACTGAAAAGCACAAAGGTCAACTTTAACATTAAAAGGTGTAAAAACAAGTACAAGATATTTACAATGAGCAGACCTCAGTGCAAGAAAGTGTCTTTCAAACACTGAAAAGGTCAAAGGTCAACTTTAACATTAAAAGTGTAAAACAAGTACAAGATATTTACAATAAGCAGACCTCAGTGCAAGAAGTGTCTTTCCAACAATGAAAAGGTCAAAGGTCAACTTTAACATTAAAAGGTGGTCAAACAAGTACAAGATATTTACAATAAGCAGACTCAGTGCAAGAAAGTGTCTTTCCAACACTGAAAGGTCAAAGGTCAACTTGAAAGGTGTAAAAAGAAGTACAGGATATTTACTGTCAGGGGAAAATTCCCAAATAGAAGGCTGCCAAAGTAAAACAGAGATACAGTGAGACAATATATCATCACATGTACATGGGGTGAGCGTCTCAAGAGACAGTCACACCGTACTCTTCTTTATTGCAGTTTATATAGGCATGTAGGTTACCAGCAGACGGAGGCAGTCTCCGCCTGTTCTCAGAATATAGATTGCTTAACTGAGAATGCATATCTTACTAATCATTCTGTCCGAACTATACTAAACGTCTGCTTAAGTGGCATTTTCCGTTGCTCTTTGCACAGGAACTTGTCTTCACAGGCATTTGATAAGCATAGGCAAGGTTTCATGTTTTATCAGGGTGAATCGTCATTCAGAGTTTACACAATCACAAGCAAAGCATATTTGAATAATAAACAAAATCTTTTCACATTTCCCTCCTGTTGTTTAACTTTCACACTAGTTAAAAACACCATTGGTTTATTATCTGTGCATGATTTCTTGCAGCGCATTTTTAATCAGCACGTCATACATTGGTGTATCACAGCATTTCAGTGTCAGGGGGATTCATCATCATCTTCGTCCATGGGCAGTGTCAGGTATGCCTGCACATGAACTGCAACAACTTTATTAATCATTGATTGTGCACATGGCAAAATACAAGAAGTAAAACAACAGAGTAGGAGTAGAAGAACTCCTACAAAACCAGTCCTTTTATTAATAAGAGATTTCCAGGAACCACTCAACAGCCAGGTAAGCCAATCTTCAGTGTTCGTGACATAGTCCTGTTGCTGAGCGTCCCTGAGTTGTTTCAGCGTGCGTAAGGCGTCGGTCATGTTGGAAGAGTGAACATTATCTGGATGTATGTACAGCATGTGTTGTAAAGAGTATACAGAGTCCTCCTTTTTCAGCCAGAATCATGTCCAGTGCGACTCGGTGTTGCATCACAGTTATGCGCAGGGCATCAATCTCTTCATTTTGTTGATTGTTGATTTTGCACGAGGCATTCAGGAACAGTCCAAAGCGGTAATCCAAAGTTTCAATCCTTAAAATGTTCTTTCCGGTGCCCACCCATGGAAACAGTGAGTGGAGGACCTTTTGTCCGGTGGTCCAAAGCTTAAATCCCTCTGGCACATCACTGCCATAGATGGGGTCATGTGGTTGCACTGCGGAGACGTCTCGTCGTCGTCTTGTAGTCTGAGAGATATTTACAGCTGACATCCTGAAGGTGTGGTCTGAAATGAAGATTGGGGCACAGGTGCCCGTCCATCCGGGTGGCAGTATGAAGTAGCATGTTGTCACACAGCCAGGCCATTCCCTGCACCCAGTAGGTGCCGTTGCTGGGCGCAGACGTGTTTACAGGTGCGCCTCTCCGTTGGCTGTGGTTTGGTTACAGTTGGTGGTGTCGCCTAGGGGTCTGTTACCGTCGTCTTGTCGGTAGCACATGGAGTGGTTCTTCTCTGGGGTTTGGTCCAAGAACACTGGGAAGTGAACGGACGTGTTCCGATTCGTCACGTTGAAGTTGATCCAGAAGAGCTGGTCACACGTTCCGTTGTCAAGTCCAGCGTTTTCGACGGTGATTACCTCGTATTGGGGTGGTCCCTGAAACATACTAAAGAAGGTTAAGCGCATAGATGACAGAGCTTGTCTCATCAATGATGATTTTCTTATGTTGATAGCCAATGCCCGTGAAGCTGGCAGCGCACTTGGCTTGTGTTTTATTCATGTAGTTTCCATAAAAGTGGGATGTGTTGAAGTGCATGGCATGTGGAGCAGACGTAACATGCAGTGTTATTAGGCTCTCCCTTAGTCCTGTCATGTACGTAGCGGTACCATGCGTTATTCATCCATGGGTGAATGTGGTCTTGTGTCATGTCACGGAGGTGTGAATTGTCATGCGTCCATCTCGTCTGTAGATGGTGCTGTTCGTTTTCTGTACCATCCTCTAGAAACATGAGGAGTCCTGCTGAGAGTAGGAGGACAGCCACGAGGACAACAGGAGTCTTATGGCGACCAAACACCTAGGTCCTCAGGTGAGTAGACTACTGGCAAGAAGCAGAGGGCGGGATATACCGATCAGCCCTCCCTTCACCAGTCAGATCACCTGAGGGTAGGGGTGCCGGCGCCTAGGGTCTGGGCTGTCACTCACTTTCTTGCAGTGGCTTTGGTGAATCCAAGATGGTCTTTCTGCTATCTTACAGGCAGTTGGTGTGGTGATAAGCACTTGGTATGGCCTTCCCAACGGGGCGAGCTCCAATTTTTTCTATGGAGAACTCGAATCAGGACCCAATCACCTGGCTTCAACCTGCAAGATACTGGAGAAGATTCAGAAGGCAGTTTATTGTTCAAAACAATATCTTTGTTTTCTAGTAGCTTCGACATCCATTCTGCTAGTGTAGTTTCTCTGATTGATTTATCTAAAGGTTCACTTGTGATTGGCAGTGGAAATGGTCTGCCATGAATGATTTCAAAAGGTGTAAGTTTTTGTGAACCTTGTGTTAATTTCATCCACATTTTTACTAGGCCCATGCACTCTGGCCACGGCCTTCCTGTTTCTTCCATACATTTTCTAAGCCTCTGTTTTATTGTGCCGTTTGTCCTTTCTACTAGGCCGGCACTTTGAGGATGATAAGCACAGTGATATTTGATGCTGAATCCTAGTGCTTCAGAGACTTTGCTGATTACCTCATTGACAAAGTGTGTCCCATTATCTGATCTTATCAGAGTGGGGATGCCATATGTTGGAATAAAATGGTTACATAAGCATTTTGCTACTGAAATGGCATCTGCTTTCTTTACTGGATAGATTTCTGGCCATTTTGAGAATACGTCTATGATCACTAGAGCGTATTTTGAGCCTTGGCATTCATTTAGTTCAATAAAATCCATGTGGATTGTGTGGAAAGGATGAGGTGGTGTGGGAAAATGACCTCTCTTTGGTCTAAGATTCCTTAGACATTGTGTTTTTGGCAAATCATGCATGTTCTGACAAATTCTTTTGCTGAAGTTTTGAAATTTAGAGTGTAAAAGTGTTTTGGAGATTATATCTCCTATCCCTCCTGTTGACGCATGGAGAGTAACTCCATGTGTCACTAAGGCTGCTGTTTTGTGTAGAGATTTTGGAAGTATTATCCTATACTGCTGATTCACTGCTGATTTACTGTGAGTGAGTTACACTGTTTCACGACATTTCATACTGCCGAGTTATGAAGAGAATATTGTATTCAGAGAGTAGGGCCTCTCTCTTTTTTTTGTGATAGTAAAGAGAACAGAGCACATGCCACGGGAGCGTCACCCCCACTTGGTGGAAGCAGAAAAACAGGGAGCCAAGGTCATAACTCAGGCTCACAAAGAGTCAGAAAGAATGTGAATACTTAGTTTTGTGGCTGTGGCGCATTTTGTATAGCTTTTTTTCTTTGTTTAGTAGCTTTCTGCCTTCACCTGAGGGTGTGCCTAAGCATGTGACTTCAGGTCTCCATAATTGGAGTTTATTTAAAGATAAATAAGATGATTTCATATATTGCTC
>NW_020328699.1:0-13690 GCF_001858045.2 Oreochromis niloticus
GTGATGTCCAGCAGGTGAAATGCAAGCTCCATGAACATGCACAGCTGTAGATTCCAGCTGCTTCGATGTCGCATTAACTGGCATTAACTCAGCCAGTTAATGCCAGACAAATCTAGCTGCTCATTAAAGATTTCTGTTTGATCAGAAAATAAAACATTGGTCCATACACCTGAAAGTCCCAAAATGCATTGTGTCTCGAGTCTATGGATGCATTTGGACTAAAGACCGGCCCCCCAGATTTAAAGCATAAAGCCTTTGAATGAAAACAAACGCTGTTGTGAGTGATGTACACTGTCTTGTGGTAAATGTATGATTTCTATTCATTTTACGTCAGATAAAACTTGGTTGTAGCTTTAATATTTAATAACAGCCAGACATTTTAAATGAGAATAGAAAGTATTCTTTGTGCCCCCTTTCCTGTTAATGCCTACCTGGCCCCTGGCAAACTTTGCTAGACCTGCACAGTTACCAGCTGTCAGCTACGTAGAAAAGGATCCTGGTGTCATTTGTCTCTCAGAAACAGTTCATAACTTCCCTTCAACTCATTCATGTCACCTAAAAGGTAACCTGTTTCTCCATCACCTGTTCAGCTCTGATGATTTGTAAGGACATCTCCTGGTTTCATCTTCATGTTTCCCTCTCACCAGATATACAAACCGATATCATGACCAGCAGTTTTTACAGCTGTGGCTCCAGCAAACATCAGCTGATACTAGATATTAATATTAAATACATTCTAACAACAGCTGACCAAGCTTAAACGTGCTGCTGTTGTTTAGTGCGACATCCGGCAGTTTCCTCTTCTGGCGCAAAGTGAGCGATAAACAAACAAGAGAGAAAAGCTGATCAGCTGATCATTGATCAGTTTCACGATTGAAGTAGCAACAGGAGAGAGAGAGGGGAGAGAATGAGAGGAGAAGAGATGCAGCTGTGCAGCAAAGACACAATAACTCCAGCTTTGTGTCTTTTTCCATCCTGGCTGAAGTACGGGACAAACTGTGTTCCTTCTCAGCTCAACACGAAACGGGTAATAATTTCTCTGAAGGCGGGACGATTCCGTTTGTACGGGAGGGTTGGCAACTCTACTAACTAACCTTATGAATAAAATAAAGTTCACTATCAATAAAATCATAGCACCCGCCCAGCAGTATATAAATTCCGTCATGCTAGCTAGTACGCAGTACGAGTTATTGTAACTGACTGTAAAAAGTCAGCACAACGAAAAAAACTCCACCTAAACTTGGTTTATCTGACCCAGATAGACTGCAGGTCATTAACTTCTTACCTGAAGTTCAGTTCACCTGACGCTCCGACCGGCGGCTGCCTCGGGTCTCTCCTTCTCCTGCCTCCCCTTCCCTCATCCACCTGCTGGCCTCCACCACTTGTTAATTTTACTGAATCTGTGGAAGCTCCGCCATAGCCACCACCAAACAACTGAGTTATTTTTACACACCGACCAGCTTCTGGTCAGTCCACCACCAAAATAATAATAATAATAATGATCGGGCCACCGAGCAAATGCCCTTATGCCCGATGGCCAGTCCAGCTACGGTCGTGCGTGCTATCAGTTAACCCTTCGCGTGCCAACGGTGGCGCGTGCCTAGGGTTGCCGACCCCTGATTTATAACTAACTAATCGCATTATGTAGCTGGGAAAAAGTTATAGTTTATTTAAGTGAAGCCTTTGATCCAGAGAAGAAAATGATGTTAGGACCTACAGGGGATCTGGTATGTTTACATATGGTCTAACGTTGCTGTTACCATAGAAACCGATATACAATATATGTATATTTGGGTAGGGGGCTTTTTTAAGAATGTTAAGCTAATTTAACCATTTCATTTGAAAAAAGTGTCAAATTTGAAGGCTTTAAATCAAAGTAACACCTTTTTTCACATTCATACACCAGTCGGTAATAAATTCTACACCTCTCCTGGAAAATTTAAAGCATACAAGCAATTTACCGGGAAAGTTTGGAATACACTTATTTGATGACATTAAACTTGATTCACACTGGAACTGTTAATTATTACAGTCATCTAGTGACTCTTAAAATAATTGAAGAAATTTGAATTTGTACAGGTGACTGTCGACGAGTCGGGGTCCACGACGAGCCATCTTCAGCTTTGCTGTTGATGAAAACAGAGTACAAAAGATCCAAAGATGCAGTAGTTGTTGTGCTTTCTAGTAAATCCGCTTTCTGTAGATATTCTCCAACGTTATCTATCCACAAGCTGAGCTTGGAGCAGGTCAAGACAGTCCAGAGCAAGTGTAAAGGACGACTGGACTTGTGCGCATTCATATACCTACAGCGGGCCGTGGTTACGGTTGCTAACATGCGTGTGCACGTGATAGAACATATGAATGAGCCATGGCAATGTAATTTACAGTAAAGTTATGGTCATTATAGTTACTGCTTTGTTACCTTATGTGGATGTTAATAACCATGTAGGTCTATCAGAAATAAACCAGTATTAGAAGCAGCAGTCAGTACTGAGATGTTTGCTTAGTGAATAACATTAGCATATGCTAATATTACGTCTTCACATTTTTCTTTTCAAAGGTAACAAAACTTAGCGTTCTCGCTACTTACCATGCTGTAATACAGCTATATGCTAGCAATGACATTTAACAAATGTTTTTTAAATGCTAGCCGTGCTAATTAGCCTTAGGATTGCTTGAGGTTTGTTTCCAGCTCTAGCTGTCGTAAGGGAACTTAGGCCCTTACGACATAACATATAGCAAGAACCTATAACGATAATTGACATTTGACCCCTCTTTGCGATTATAGCAGCTGTGTGTTATGTCATGGCATGTTTTAAAAATGCCACCTGAAATTTATGCAACCAGTGCAAGGAGGGGGTTCTTGATAGTTTGTACTTTCATCTGATAAGGGCCATCGCGTATGGGTGTAACGGAGAATCAGCCAATCAAATCGCACGTCTGAGCGCAGGTTCAGTCCTGGTTGGGACAAGGCTGTGTTACATTATCAAAAGATAAACATCATTTTAATTTAGTTAATGTGGATACATTTATTTTTCACTTTGCTTTTCTTATTATTGATTATCATTTTTATCATTTAAAATGATCATTTATCATTTTATTATATTACAGTGTTACGGCCTGTGGAGTATTATGTACCTATACTGTGTAAAGGAATATCTTTTATTTATATTTATGTATTATTCACATTATTTTATTGTACAATACTTTGGTGCCACGGGATTTTAGCATGCCTCAATGTCTCACACATTCATGCGCTAACATAAGGTATCTCAGGAAGTTGGAAGCAGGCGTTCACACAGGAAGAGTTAATCTTTTGTCTTCTCCACTGTAAGAGGAAGCAAGGGAGTGTGAACTTTTCTCTGGGGGAAGACCAAAGGTGTGAAAACAGCTGTGTACTGCCTTTTGGTTCTGTAGAAGGTGTTTAAACCAAGGCTGTGTTGGGTTCAGCAGAGACTCTGCCTTGGGTTTAACCCACGATGGCTGCTCTCACCAAGTAGGTTTTGCTGTTTTTGATGAAAGGATGTTAGCTACATCCTACGTTGTCTGTAGGCTTTATTTAATGGAAACGTCCACAACAACTGTCACAAAGTATATAATCGGAATAAACTGTATCGTCACAGTTTTGAGATGATACAGACCAGACATACTCTTCAGTTATGCAGACATCCAACTTTTAATACAAAGGTTAAAGTTAAAACTATAATTCAGATACATTCTGATGGCATAGAAAATTAAGCTTATGCATAATTTCAATAAGGAAGATCTGTAATAAGTCATTTGTCTGCTTCCTGGTGGCTGCTAGTTTATATCTATTCAGAATCAGAATCAGAATACTTTATTGATCCTAGGGGAAATTATTTTCGTTACAGTGCTCCATTATAAACAACATTAACAAAGACAGACAATACACTAACTAAGAATAGCACAATATATTCAGGTATATATATATATATATACAAAAGTCACTATTAATAAATAGCTGAAAAAGAACATGTGCAAGAAGGGTGTAGCTGTTGCAGTAAACAGTGTGTTAAGTGGATGAGTTTAAAGGAGATGGCCACAGGCAGGAATGATTCTGTGTCGTTCAGTGGTGCTTTTCGGTAATCTCAGTCTCTCACTCACGTGCTCCTGTGACTGACCAGATGTCATGGAGTGGTGGAGGTGTTATCCAACATTGTCTTATCTTGGACACATCCGCCTCTCCGACACCACCTTGAGGGAGTCCAGCTCCATCCCACAACATTACTGGCTTACGAATCAGTTTATGGAGTCTGTTGGCATCTGCGACCTCAGCCTGCTCCCCAGCATGCAACGGCATAGAGGATCGCACTGGCCACAACAGACTGGTAGAAAATCCTGAGCATTTTTGGCAGATGTTGAAGGACCTCAGTCGCCTCAAAAGATAGAGACGACTCTGGCCTTTCTGTAAAGTCTGTGGTGTTTTAGCCCAGTCCAGTTTATTGTCAATGTGTACTCCAAGGTATTTATAGTCTCCACAATGTCAACACTGACCCTTGGATTGAAACAGGGTCAAGTGTTCCTGGTCTTCCTGAAGTCACTATCAATTCCTTAGTCTTTGCCACGTTGAGCTGCAGATGATTCTGCTCACACCACGTGACAAAGGAGTCGACCACAGCCCGGTACTCTGTCTCATCATCCCCGTTGATGCATCCAACCACCGCAGAGTCATCAGAAAACTTCTGAGATGGCAGGTCTCTGTGCAGTGGCTGAAGTCTGTGGTGTAGAGGTGAAGAGGAAGGGGAGAGGACAGTCCCTGTGTGCCCTGTGTTGCTGATTACCTTGTCAGACACACACTGTGGGAGACGTACATATTGTGGTCTTCCTGTCAGTAATCAACAATCCAGACACCAGAGAAGCATCACCTGCATCGCTGTTAACTTATCACCCAGGAGGGTCGGCCTGATGGTGTTGAAAGCACATTCATTTCCAGCACAAACTCAGTACTGGCTTCATTACCTTCTTCCAGTTATGCTCTTGCTGCTTCTCCAAGCAACTCAGCTCCACTCTGCATGCTTTAAATCTGTTGCTCTTCTGCGTTTCAGATCCTCAGCCATGCAGCCGCTCCTCTCCTTTCTCCTCCTCACCGTGGTCACTTGGAACCCTGTCCAGCCTCCATCTTCATCACTACCAGCATGTTGACTCTGGGTGGGGCTTGTGCAAAATCCTGCACTGCTGAGATTCCTTCTGCTATGATGGGTCATTGAGTCTAAGTGCCTAACAGTTACATTTATTTCTGTATCTGAATAATCATGTTGGTTTTTTCCACATGATCTTTCCTTATTGAACTGTTTTGTAGATAAGCTTCAAGCCAGCAAGCAACAATACCTAAAGCAAAATATTATCACCAGAAGTGAGAAAGTGTCTGGACTACTCCAGCTGTGTTGCATGTATTAAAGATAACTTCAGACACTGTCTGGTGTCATGTCTGAAACAGGCTGTACAGTCACACAGATAAAAGACATCAGTCATGTTTCTAATGATATAAATCAACCAGAAAGATTATAAAGACAAAAGCTGTGAGACGCCACTAGAGAAAGGATGGCTTGTTATCATTACATGAAGTGATTAGAATTAATATGTAACTTTCAGGGCAGACTCACAACTTTTTAAAACTGATTACCTGATGGTAAGCTTACACAGATATATAAACATACAGGTGAATCTAAGAGGTTATAAAGAAGAGAGCTGTGCTTTTACAGAACACAATTTATTTAATTTATATTTACAATCAGTTTTTATTTATATAAAAAATAAACATTACGAAACTAGAACAAACTATCTTATTACAATAAACTGTTTCTCCCCTATTTCCTTTTTCTTCACCATCTTGTCTCTCTGCTCATAGAAAGGAGACTCCTGAAAGTCCTTCCAGGTCATCTCTTGGCCATGCCTTGTCCCTTACAGAGAGTGCACTTTGAAGGCAGTAGATATATTTCCCTGCCACTCCAGGGAAACCCGTATGAACATGTGGGCTATTTGGTCCCTGTTTCAGGTCCATGTGGCAGAACTGCAGAGGCGGCCTGTTTGTTGGGTTTCTGGCCTTTTCCTTTTTCTCCATCCTTTCCTCTGACCTCTTCCTGGTAGCATCCAGATCCTTTGAAAATTCTGTCTGGGCAATTCCTCAAGGGCATTTTCGGGTTACTGATTCCCTCAGCAGCATAAGTTTGATGCACCTTGTTGGAACAATAGAAACGAGCACAGGCCCTCTCTGGTAAAAATAGTGGACGGTGATCCGTGTGTCTCATATTGAGACTTGGGCTGTCCACAGGCAAGACAAGTCTTGTCTGCCTTCTTTTTCCCTCAGGCTGCTGCTGCTTTGCTTTTCTAAGATGCCTCCACAATCTTCTCTATTGAGTCAGTGTGCAGACAGGGCAGAGGAGGCGGTTAAGACGGCAGCAGGCTCTATGGTGACTGCGGGAACACTAGTTGTTTCACTGCCTTCCGTAATGAGTGCCACAGCTGCTGAGTTCCAGAAGTTTTCTGGGCTTGTGTTCAAAGATGATTGTGTTGAGAAGCTTAGCCAAGTGCTTCACATAACGGATATGTGACCTTGGATGTGGGATGCAGCAGGCTGTTGGGATCTGCAGCAGAACGATGGACATGTCTGCATAATCTTGATCCACAAGCTTCAGGATGTCCTTCTTCCCATGGTACTTTTGCAGCAGATCATCTATTGCCTCTTCATGCGTCGTGTCCAGCGTGTGTGGTCCAGCACAAAAACCCGACCACCTGTCTTTATAGTCCAGTGCACCCAGATTAAAACTTTGGGTAAGATTCAGATAATTATTTATTAAAAGTTAATTTTAAATGAGAATAGAAAGAAAGTATGTCTTTGTGCCCCTTTTCCCTGTTCATGCCCTATCGGCCCCCTGGCTAAACTTTGCTAGATCCGCCCCTGCACAGTTACCAGCCGTCAGCTAGGTAGAAAAGGATCTGGTGTAGAAGTATATTAATAAATTCTAACAACAGCTTATCAAGCTTAAACGTGCTGCTGTTGTTCAGCCGCTGGTTCCTCTTTCTGGCGCGAAGTGGCCAAAAACAAAGAAGAGAGACGGACTCTCGACAGCTAGCTGATCATTAAGCAGTTTCACGATTGAAGTAGCAGCAGCAGAGGAGAGAGAAGAGGCAGTCGCGCTATAGATCGGTTGTTAAACTTAACGCTGGAATGCTTACAAACATTCAGAGATGAACTTACACACTGCTTTACTTCTCTCTGGGATAACTTCCTCGAGATGAAATGCTGCTTGGTAGCGAGGCTACAAATACACACAGCCGCTGTATCACATGACGCATACTGCTGCAACGTGCTACGGTTTGAGCCGGAGTTACGCCGTGTGCAGTTTTGTGAGATGCTTTTATGATATTAATGATCAGATTACATTTTTATTTTCGCCGATATCGATCCAGTAATTAGTCAGTATCCGACCGATATCGATACGTAATATCGGATCGTCCATCTCTAATTCCAACACTGAAAAGCACAAAGGTCAACTTACATTAAAAGGTGTAAAAACAAGTACAAGATATTACAATAAGCAGACCTCAGTGCAAGAAAGTGTCTTTAAAACACTGAAAGGTCAAAGGTCAACTTTACATTAAAAGGTGTAAAACAAGTACAAGATATTTACAATAAGCAGACTCAGTGCAAGAAGTGTCTTTCCAACAATGAAAAGGTCAAGTCAACTTTACATTAAAGGTGGTCAACAAGTACAAGATATTACAATAAGCAGATCTCAGTGCAAGAAATGTCTTCCAACACTGAAAGGTCAAAGGTCAACTTGAAAGGTGTAAAAAGAAGTACGATATTTACTTCAGGGAAAATTCCCAATGAAGGCTGCCAAGTAAACAGAGATACAGTGAGACAATATCATCATCACATGTACATGGGTGAGCGTCTCAAGAGACATCACACCGGTACTCTTCTTTATGCAGTTTATATAGCATGTAGGTTACACAGCAACGGAGGCAGTCTCCGCCTGTTCTCAGATATAGATGCTTAACTGACAATGCATATCTACTATCATTCTGTCCGAACTATACTAAACGTCTGCTTAAGTGCATTTTCCGTTGCTCTTTGCACAGGAACTTGTCTTCACAGGCATTTGATAAGCATAGGCAAGGTTTCATGTTTATCAGGGTGAATCGTCATTCAGAGTTTACACAATCACAAGCAAGCATATTTGAATATAACAAAATCTTTTCACATTTCCCTCCTGTGTTTACTTCACACTAGTTAAAACACATTGGTTTATTATCTGTGATGATTTCTTGCAGCGCATTTAATCAGCAGTCATACATTGGTGTATCACAGCATTTCAGTGTCAGGGGATTCATCATCTTCGTCCATGGCAGTGTCAGTATGCCTGCACATGAACTGCAACAACTTATTAATCATTGATTGTGCACATGCAAAATACAAGAAGTAAACAACAGAGAGGGTAGAAGAACTCCTACAAAACCAGTCCTTTTATTAATAAGAGATTTCCAGAACCACTCACAGCCAGGTAAGCATCTTCAGTGTTCGTGACATAGTCCTGTTGCTGAGCGTCCCTGAGTTTTCAGCGTGCGTAAGCGTCGTCATGTGGAAGAGTGAACATTATCTGGAATGTATTACAGCATGTGTTGTTAAGAGTATACAGAGTCCTCCTTTTTCAGCCAGAATCATGTCCAGTGCGACTCGGTTGCATCACATTATGCGCAGGGCATCAATCTCTTCATTTTGTTGATGTTGATTTTGCACGAGGCATCAGGAACAGTCCAAAGCGGTAATCCAAAGTTTCAATCCTTAAATGTCTTTCCGGTGCCCACCATGGAAACAGTGAGTGGAGACCTTTTGTCCGGTGGTCCAAAGCTTAAATCCTCTGGCACATCACTGCCATAGATGGGGTCATGTGGTTGCACTGCGGAGACGTCTCGTCGTCGTCTTGTAGTCTGAGAGATATTTACAGCTGACATCTGAAGGTGTGGTCTGAATGAAGATGGGCCAGGTGCCCGTCCATCCGGGTGGCAGTATGAAGTAGGCATTTGTCCACACAGCCAGGCATTCCCTGCACCAGTAGGTGCCGTTGCTGGCGCAGAGTGTTACAGGTGCGCCCTCGTTGGCTGTGGTTTGGTACAGTGGTGGTGTCGCCTAGGGTCTGTTACGTCGTCTGTCGGTAGCACATGGGTGTTCTTCTCTGGGGTTGTCCAAGAACACTGGAATGAACGGACGTGTTCCGATTCGTCACGTTGAAGTTGATCCAGAAGAGCTGGTCACACGTTCCGTTGTCAAGTCCAGCGTTTTCGACGGTGATTACCTCGTATTGGGGTGCCTGAAACATACTAAAGTTAAGACGCATGATGACAGAGCTGTCTCATCAATGATGATTTTCTTATGTTGATAGCCAATGCCCGTGAAGCTGGCAGGCACTTGGCTTGTGTTTTATTCATGTAGTTCCATAAAAAGTGGGATGTGTTGAAGTGCATGGCATGTGGGAGCAGACGTAACATGCAGTGTTATTAGGCTCTCCCTTAGTCCTGTCATGTACGTAGCGGTACCATGCGTTATTCATCCATGGGTGAATGTGGTCTTGTGTCATGTCACGGAGGTGTGAATTGTCATGCGTCCATCTCGTCCGTAGATGGTGCTGTTCGTTTTCTGTACCATCCTCTAGAAACATGAGGAGTCCTGCTGAGAGTAGGAGGACAGCCACGAGGACAACAGGAGTCTTCATGGCGACCAAACACACCTAGGTCCTCAGGTGAGTAGACTACTGGCAAGAAGCAGAGGGCGGGATATACCCGATCAGCCCTCCCTTCACCAGTCAGATCACCTGAGGGTAGGGGTGCCGGCGCTAGGGGTCTGGGCTGTCACTCACTTTCTTGCAGTGGCTTTGGTGAATCCAAGATGGTCTTTCTGCTATCTTACAGGCAGTTGGTGTGGTGATAAGCACTTGGTATGGGCCTTCCCAACGGGGCGAGCTCCAATTTTTCTATGGAGAACTCGAATCAGGACCCAATCACCTGGCTTCAACCTGCAAGATACTGGAGAAGATTCAGAAGGCAGTTTATTGTTCAAAACAATATCTTTGTTTTCTAGTAGCTTCGACATCCATTCTGCTAGTGTAGTTTCTCTGATTGATTTATCTAAAGGTTCACTTGTGATTGGCAGTGGAAATGGTCTGCCATGAATGATTTCAAAAGGTGTAAGTTTTTGTGAACCTTGTGTTAATTTCATCCACATTTTTACTAGGCCATGCACTCTGGCCACGGCCTTCCTGTTTCTTCCATACATTTTCTAAGCCTCTGTTTTATTGTGCCGTTTGTCCTTTCTACTAGGCCGGCACTTTGAGGATGATAAGCACAGTGATATTTGATGCTGAATCCTAGTGCTTCAGAGACTTTGCTGATTACCTCATTGACAAAGTGTGTCCCATTATCTGATCTTATCAGAGTGGGGATGCCATATGTTGGAATAAAATGGTTACATAAGCATTTTGCTACTGAAATGGCATCTGCTTTCTTTACTGGATAGATTTCTGGCCATTTTGAGAATACGTCTATGATCACTAGAGCGTATTTTGAGCCTTGGCATTCATTTAGTTCAATAAAATCCATGTGGATTGTGTGGAAAGGATGAGGTGGTGTGGGAAAATGACCTCTCTTTGGTCTAAGATTCCTTAGACATTGTGTTTTGGCAAATCATGCATGTTCTGACAAATTCTTTTGCTGAAGTTTTGAAATTTAGAGTGTAAAAGTGTTTTGGAGATTATATCTCCTATCCCTCCTGTTGACGCATGGAGAGTAACTCCATGTGTCACTAAGGCTGCTGTTTTGTGTGAGATTATCCTATACTGCTGATTCACTGCTGATTTACTGTGAGTGAGTTACACTGTTTCACGACATTTCATACTGCCGAGTTATGAAGAGAATATTGTATTCAGAGAGTAGGGGCCTCTCTCTTTTTTTTTGTGATAGTAAAGAGAACAGAGCACATGCCACGGGAGCGTCACCCCCACCCTTGGTGGAAGCAGAAAAACAGGGAGCCAAGGTCATAACTCAGGCTCACAAAGAGTCAGAAAGAATGTGAATACTTAGTTTTGTGGCTGTGGCGCATTTTGTATAGCTTTTTTTCTTTGTTTAGTAGCTTTCTGCCTTCACCTGAGGGTGTGCCCTAAGCATGTGACTTCAGGTCTCCATAATTGGAGTTTATTTAAAGATAAATAAGATGATTTCATATATTGCTCGCAGATCATGCACTAGACGATATGTTGCAGTATTAGCCTGCTTCAACACTTAAACAAAATCACTCTTTGTTTTATTATTATTGTTATTATTATCCTGTCTCAAAACAGAAAATGAAATTGTAGTTGTTCTTGGCTGAGAAACACAAAACCTCTCTTTTTTTTTTTTTTTTTTTTTTTCAAAACAAGATAAGTTTTAATTTCTCAGCCTTGTCACATAAAACAAAACAGATAACCCAGCTCTCAGCTGGCTCTGGACTTATCATCATCAAGGACACATGGTGAGAGCTACTTCAGAAGTTACAGTGCTCATCACTCAAGCAACATTTAAAAAACAAAGAACAAAAACAAAACTCAGCACACTGCACAGAGAAAACAACAAGACATAACTGAAGATGTTGTTCTTGTTTGTTCTCCTTGAATTTTAGAATAAAGTTATTACATCTGCATTAGTAAATCATATGCCTAATCATTCTGTGCCACTGTGATCCACAAGTATGATCACAGATTTATTCATTTTTCAAACCAACAAAAAAAAACAAAGACAAAAAACAAATTGCCGATGGCATGAAGGCTTTACACACATGAGTCAAGACACAGAAAGAAAAGAAAAAGCTGCTACCAGAAACAGAGCAGAAGTGTGAGGAAAAAACTGAGCTCACAGACAGCTGCATGTGTGACCTTTAATATGCAGCTTCTGCTCTAAAAACAAATAAAAATGTGTAACTTGCTCATCAGCTTGGTAGTGTCCACATATTTAATTCATTTTATTCAGCTTCTCAAACCTGTAGCTTTAGCTGTTGTATTCAGGGTTTGGCTCATTAGTTGTTAGTATAGGTTTGCTCTTCATCTTAACAAAGTCTCATCTAAGATGACAGGTTTACAAGCAGGTCAGGTGTCTCTATGCACCTGATTAGTGTAGTTATTTCCTTATTTTCTTCATCTCCTATATCATTGTACTGAGTTTGAGCAAACCTTAAGCTTGAATCAGACTACTTTTAACAATCTTCCACCTCACATCATAACTGACTGAAGTGCCTCTTCCTATTAATAGTATGTCATTATTAATGTTATCATTGTATTGTTTTTCCTTTTATAACAGCAATAGTATATTACAATACACTACTTTACTACTAATATACAATAGTATATTAGTTTATATTTTATTATGTATCCATCACGGGTCTGTGTGAACCTGCAGCTTCACACCTTCCCAAGCTGGAGACATTTTCCTTGGCTGAACAATGACACAGCCTTAATATGCCTTATGCATCTCTCTTTTTTATTTGATATATTTTGTGTGAATTATCTGGTTTCACGCATTCTATTCATTCAGCTTGGTTGTCTTCCCAATTTTGTTTCATTGCTTTAATTTAAGTTAACCTTAATTTAACCTTTTGTTATTCCACTTCATTCCTCTTTCCATGCTTTAAAATATTACAACTCTTGTGTATGCTTTGATTTCTTTTTAGCTTCCTTTTCAGTATTTATTCTGCTTGGAGGGTTTCTTATAATTTAGTTAATGCATTTTCCCTCCCACGTGGGACATTTAGGTTTTCTTTGGATTTCTCCATCTATATGCACTAATTTGTCCGGCGCCTGGACATTTCTTTTCTAGCCACTGCTCGTCAGCAGTGAGTTTGTTGCTTTATTACCCATTATTAGTTTATGCTTCTTTTAGCGCTTAGTAATACACACACACCTGCGGCGCTTTCACTGGCACGAGAACAGAGAGAGGTAGCTGACACGCCCTTCTACTTTCAAGCTATTCTTGAAAGCGGTGTCACCTTTACGTGATAAAACACGACCTTCCTCTCAGCTCACAGTACTTCAGCGACCAACAGTAAACAAATCAGTGGAATAGTTCAGCCTCCTTATTGTGCTGTAAAAATCAACTTATTCCACCAAAAAAGACAATAAGACAGACAGTTTTAACGCGCGTTCACGCTACCAGCCTCTTAAGGCGAGCGTAGTGCTTCCAGCCACTGCGGGCGAGCTAGGCCTATTTTACCCTTTCGGGGAGCTACCAATCACTTATGACGAGCTCAATATTTATTTTAGTGCTTCCAACCCTCTGCGGGCGAGCTGACTACCAGTCCAAGACGAGCTTAATGCTTCCAGTCTGTCTTGGACGAGTCTTAAGTTTCGTTTTCGTTTTGCGCAAACTTATTATCTCAAAGTAGTCTGTCTTACCATGGCGCTGGTTCTTCAGATGCACCTGATCAGCCCCGACGGTGCGGACCACTTGTAAACGTTGACCAAGACCCGAATTCACGCTCTGGGTTTTATCACACCTAGTGCGTGAGCTGCCGGCAGACTTCAACGTGGGCTTCTCGCACCGACGGGACCTGATGAGGTGCTCTCTGTGAGAGCTGCTTAAATAGGCTGTCTCATCCGGTTTCGAAGGACCAAGAAATGTCAGGGGAAAATTCGCAAATAGAAGG
>NW_020328700.1:0-9189 GCF_001858045.2 Oreochromis niloticus
ATCCAAAGATGCAGTAGTTGTTTCGCTTTCTAGTAAAATCCGCTTTCTGTAGAAATATTCTCCAAACGTTATCTATCCACAAGCTGAGCTTGGAGCAGGTCAAGACAAGTCCAAGAGCAAGTGTAAAGGGACGACTGGAACCTTGTGCAGCATTCATATACCTACACAGCGGCCGTGGTTACGGTTGCTAACATGCGTGTGCACGTGATAGAACTAATATGAATTGAGCCCATGGCAATGTAATTTACAGTAAAGTTATGGTCATTTATAGTTACTGCCTTTGTTACCTTTATGTGGGATGTCTAATAACCATGTAGGTCTATCCAGAAATAAACACAGATATAGAAAGCAGCAAGTCAGTACCTGAGATGTTTGCTTGAGTGAATAACATTAGCATATGCTAATATTACGTCTTCACATTTTCTTTTCAAAGGTAACAAAAACTTAGCGTTCTCGCTATTACCATGCTGTAATACAGCTATATGCTAGCAATGACATTTAACAAATGTTTTTTAAAATGCTAGCCGTGCTAATTAGCCTTAGGATTGCTTGAGGTCTTGTTTCCAGCTCTAGCTGTCGTAAGGGAACTTAGGCCCTTACGACATAACATATAGCAAGAACCTATAACGATAATTGACATTTGACCCCTCTTGCGATTATAGCAGCTGTGTGTTATGTCATGGCATGTTTTTAAAAATGCCACCTGAAATTTATGCAACCAGTGCAAGGAGGGGGTTCTTGATAGTTTTGTACTTTCATCTGATAAGGGCCCATCGCGTATGGGTGTAACGGAGAATCAGCCAATCAAATCGCACCGTCTGAGCGCAGGTTCAGTCCTGGTTGGGACAAAGGCTGTGTTACATTATCAAAAGATAAACATCATTTTTAATTTAGTTAATGTGGATAACATTTATTTTTCACTTTGCTTTTTCTTATTATTTGATTATCATTTTTATCATTTAAAATGATCATTTATCATTTTATTTATATTACAGTGTTACGGCCTGTGGAGTATTATGTACCTATACTGTGTAAAGGAATATCTTTTATTTATATTTATGTATTATCACATTATTTTATTGTACAATACTTTGGTGCCACGGGATTTTAGCATGCCTCAATGTCTCACACATTCATGCCGCTAACATAAGGTATCTCAGGAAGTTGGAAGCAGGCGTTCACACAGGAAGAGTTAATCTTTTGTCTTCTCCACTGTAAGAGGAAGCAAGGGAGTGTGAACTTTTCTCTGGGGGAAGACCAAAGGTGTGAAAACAGCTGTGTACTGCCTTTTGGTTCTGTAGAAGGTGTTTAAACCCAAGGCTGTGTGGGTTCAGCAGAGACTCTGCCTTGGGTTTAACCCACGATGGCTGCTCTCACCAAGTAGGTTTTGCTGTTTTTGATGAAAGGATGTTAGCTACATCCTACCGTTGTCTGTAGGCTTTATTTAATGGAAACGTCCACAACAACTGTCACAAAGTATATAACTCGGAATAAACTGTATCGTCACAGTTTTGAGATGATACAGACCAGACATACTCTTCAGTTATGCAGACATCCAACTTTTAATACAAAGGTTAAAGTTAAAACTATAATTCAGATACATTCTGATGGCATAGAAAATTAAGCTTATGCATAATTCAATAAGGAAGATCTGTAATAAGTCATTGTCTGCTTCCTGGTGGCTGCTAGTTTATATCTATCAGAATCAGAATCAGAATACTTATTGATCCCTAGGGGAAATTATTTTTCGTTACAGTGCTCCATTATAAACAAACATTAACAAAGACAGACAATACACTAACTAAGAATAGCACAATATATTCAGGTATATATATATATATATAGTCACTATACATAAAAGTCACTATTAATAAATAGCTGAAAAAGAACATGTGCAAGAAGGGTGTAGCTGTTGCAGTAAACAGTGTGTTAAGTGGATGAGTTGTAAAGGGAGATGGCCACAGGCAGGAATGATTTCCTGTGTCGTTCAGTGGTGCTTTTCGGTAATCTCAGTCTCTCACTCAACGTGCTCCTGTGACTGACCAGCATGTCATGGAGTGGGTGGGAGGTGTTATCCAACATTGTCTTTATCTTGGACAACATCCGCCTCTCCGACACCACCTTGAGGGAGTCCAGCTCCATCCCCACAACATTACTGGCCTTACGAATCAGTTTATGGAGTCTGTTGGCATCTGCGACCCTCAGCCTGCTCCCCCAGCATGCAACGGCATAGAGGATCGCACTGGCCACAACAGACTGGTAGAAATCCTGAGCATTTTCTGGCAGATGTTGAAGGACCTCAGTCGCCTCAAAAGATAGAGACGACTCTGGCCCTTTCTGTAAAGTGCTGTGGTGTTTTTAGCCCAGTCCAGTTTATTGTCAATGTGTACTCCAAGGTATTTATAGTCCTCCACAATGTCAACACTGACCCCTTGGATTGAAACAGGGGTCAAGTGTTTCCTGGTCTTCCTGAAGTCCACTATCAATTCCTTAGTCTTTGCCACGTGAGCTGCAGATGATTCTGCTCACACCACGTGACAAAGGAGTCGACCACAGCCCGGTACTCTGTCTCATCATCCCGTTGATGCATCCAACCACCGCAGAGTCATCAGAAACTTCTGAAGATGGCAGGTCTCTGTGCAGTGGCTGAAGTCTGTGGTGTAGAGGGTGAAGAGGAAGGGGAGAGGACAGTCCCCTGTGGTGCCCCTGTGTTGCTGATTACCTTGTCAGACACACACTGTGGAGACGTACATATTGTGGTCTTCCTGTCAGGTAATCAACAATCCAGGACACCAGAGAAGCATCCACCTGCATCGCTGTTAACTTATCACCCAGGAGGGTCGGCCTGATGGTGTTGAAAGCACATTCATTTTCCAGCACAAACTCAGTACTGGCTTCATTACTTCTTCCAGTTATGCTCTTGCCTGCCTTCTCCAAGCAACTCAGCCTCCACTCTGCATGCTTTAAATCTGTTGCTCTTCTGCGTTTCAGATCCTCAGCCATGCAGCCCGCCTCCTCTCCTTTCTCCTCCTCACCGTGGTCACTTGGAACCCTGTCCCAGCCTCCATCTTCATCACTACCAGCATGTTGACTCTGGGGTGGGGCTTGTGCAAAATCCTGCCACTGCTGAGATTCCTTCTGCTATGATGGGTCATTGGAGTCTAAGTGCCTAACAGTTACATTTTTCTGTATCTGAATAAATCATGTTGGTTTTTTCCACATGATCTTTCCTTATTGAACTGTTTTTGTAGATAAGCTTCAAGCCAGCAAGCAACAATACCTAAAGCAAAAATATTATCACCAGAAGTGAGAAAGTGTCTGGACTACCTCCAGCTGTGTTGCATGTATTAAAGATAACTTCAGACACTGTCTGGTTGTCATGTCTGAAACAGGCTGTACAGTCACACAGATAAAAGACATCAGTCATGTTTCTAATGATATAAATCAACCAGAAAGATTATAAAGACAAAAGCTGTGAGACGCCACTAGAGAAAGGATGGCTTGTTATCATTACATGAAGTGATTTAGAATTAATATGTAAGCTTTCAGGCAGCACTCACAACTTTTAAAACTGATTACCTGATGGTAAGCTTACACAGATATATAAACATACAGGTGAACTCTAAGAGGTTATAAAGAAGAGAGCTGTGCTTTTACAGAACACAATTTATTTAGATTTTATATTTACAATCAGTTTTTATTTATATAAACAAAATAAACATTACGAAACTAGAACAAAACTATCTTATTTACAATATAAACTGTTTCTCCCCTATTTCCTTTTTCTTCCACCCATCTTTGTCTCTCTGCCTCATAGAAAGGAGACTCCTGAAACTCCTTCCAGGTCATCTCCTTGGCCATGCCCTTGTCCCTGTACAGAGAGTGCACTTTTGAAGGGCAGTAGATATATTTCCCTGCCACTCCAGGGAAACCCGTATGAACATGTGGGCTATTTGGTCCCTGTTTCAGGTCCATGTGCAGAACCTGCAGAGGCGGCCTGTTTGTTGGGTTTCTGGCCTTTTCCTCTTTTTCTCCATCCTTTCCTCTGACCTCTTCCTGGTAGCATCCAGATCCCTTTGGAAAAATTCTGTCTGGGCAAATTCCTCAAAGGGCATTTTCGGGTTACTGATTCCCTCAGCAGCATAAGTTTGATGCACCTTGTTGGAACAATAGAAACAGAGCACAGGCCCTCTCTGGTAAAAATAGTGGACGGTGGATCCGTGTGTCTCATATTGAGACTTGGGCTGTCCACAGGCAAGACAAGTCTTTGTCTGCCTTCTTTTTCCCTCAGGCTGCTGCTGCTGTTGCTTTTCTAAGATGCCCTCCACAACCTTCTCTATTGAGTCAGTGGTGCAGACAGGGCAGGAGGAGGCGGGTTAAAGACGGCAGGCAGGCTCTATGGTGACTGCGGGAACACTAGTTGTTTCACTGCCTTCCGTTAATGAGTGCCACAGCTGCTGAGTCTCCAGAAGTTTTTCTGGGCTTGTGTTCAAAGATGAATTGGTGTTGAGAAGCTTAGCCAAGTGCTTCACATAACGGGATATGTGCACCTTGGATGTGGGATGCAGCAGGCTGTTGGGATCTGCAGCAGAACGATGGACCATGTCTGCATAATCTTGATCCACAAGCTTCAGGATGTCCTTCTTCCCATGGTACTTTTGCAGCAGATCATCTATTGCCTCTTTCATGCGTCGTGTCCAGCGTGTGTGGTCCAGCACAAAAACCCGACCACCTGTCTTTATAGGTCCAGTGCACCCAGATTAAAACTTTGGGTGTAAGATTCAGATAATTATTTATTAAAAGTTACATATTTTAAATGAGAATAAGAAAGAAAAGTATGTCTTTGTGCCCCTTTTCCCTGTTCATGCCTATCGGCCCCCTGGCTAAACTTTGCTAGATCCGCCCCTGCACAGTTACCAGCCGTCAGCTAGGTAGAAAAGGATCCTGGTGTAGAAAGTAATATTAAATAAATTCTAACAACAGCTTATCAAGCTTAAACGTGCTGCTGTTGTTCAGCCGCTGGGTTCCTCTTTCTGGCGCGAAGTGGCCAAAAACAAAGAAGAGAGACGGACTCTCGACAGAAAAGCCGATCAGCTGATCATTAAGCAGTTTCACGATTGAAGTAGCAGCAGCAGAGGAGAGAGAAGAGGCAGTCGCGCTATAGATCGGTTGTTAAACTTAACGCTGGAATGCTTTACAAACATTCAGAGATGAACTTACACACTTGCTTTACTTCTCTCTGGGATAACTTCCTCAGAGATGAAATGCTGCTTTGGTAGCGAGGCTACAAATACACACAGCCGCTGTATCACATGACGCATACTGCTGCAACGTGCTACGGTTATGAGCCGAGTTACGCCGTGTTGCAAGTTTTGTGAGATGCTTTTATGATATTTAATGGATCAGATTACATTTTTTATTTTTCGCCATATCCGATCCAGTAATTCAGGTCAGTATCGGACCGATATCGATACGTAATATCGGATCGGTCCATCTCTAATTTCCAACACTGAAAAGCACAAAGGTCAACTTTAACATTAAAAGGTGTAAAAACAAGTACAAGATATTTACAATAAGCAGACCTCAGTGCAAGAAAGTGTCTTTAAAACACTGAAAAGGTCAAAGGTCAACTTTAACATTAAAAGGTGTAAAAACAAGTACAAGATATTTACAATAAGCAGACCTCAGTGCAAGAAAGTGTCTTTCCAACAATGAAAAGGTCAAAGGTCAACTTTAACATTAAAAGGTGGTCAAACAAGTACAAGATATTTACAATAAGCAGATCTCAGTGCAAGAAAGTGTCTTTCCAACACTGAAAAGGTCAAAGGTCAACTTGAAAGGTGTAAAAAGAAGTACAGGATATTTACTGTCAGGGGAAAATTCCCAAATAGAAGGCTGCCAAAGTAAAACAGAGATACAGTGAGACAATATATCAATCACATGTACATGGGGTGAGCGTCTCAAGAGACAGTCACACCGTACTCTTCTTTATTGCAGTTTATATAGGCATGTAGGTTACACAGCAGACGGAGGCAGTCTCCGCCTGTTCTCAGAATATAGATTGCTTAACTGACAAATGCATATCTTACTAATCATTCTGTCCGAACTATACTAAACGTCTGCTTAAGTGGCATTTTCCGTTGCTCTTTGCACAGGAACTTGTCTTCACAGGCATTTGATAAGCATAGGCAAGGTTTCATGTTTATCAGGGTGAATCGTCATTCAGAGTTTACACAATCACAAGCAAAGCATATTTGAATAATAAACAAAATCTTTTCACATTTCCCTCCTGTTGTTTAACTTTCACACTAGTTAAAACACCATTGGTTTATTATCTGTGCATGATTTCTTGCAGCGCATTTTTAATCAGCACGTCATACATTGGTGTATCACAGCATTTCAGTGTCAGGGGGATTCATCATCATCTTCGTCCATGGGCAGTGTCAGGTATGCCTGCACATGAACTGCAACAACTTTATTAATCATTGATTGTGCACATGGCAAAATACAAGAAGTAAAACAACAGAGTAGGAGTAGAAGAACTCCTACAAAAACCAGTCCTTTTATTAATAAGAGATTTCCAGGAACCACTCAACAGCCAGGTAAGCCAATCTTCAGTGTTCGTGACATAGTCCTGTTGCTGAGCGTCCCTGAGTTGTTTCAGCGTGCGTAAGGCGTCGGTCATGTTGGAAGAGTGAACATTATCTGGAATGTATGTACAGCATGTGTTGTTAAAGAGTATACAGAGTCCTCCTTTTTCAGCCAGAATCATGTCCAGTGCGACTCGGTGTTGCATCACAGTTATGCGCAGGGCATCAATCTCTTCATTTTGTTGATTGTTGATTTTGCACGAGGCATTCAGGAACAGTCCAAAGCGGTAATCCAAAGTTTCAATCCTTAAAATGTTCTTTCCGGTGCCCACCCATGGAAACAGTGAGTGGAGGACCTTTTGTCCGGTGGTCCAAAGCTTAAATCCTCTGGCACATCACTGCCATAGATGGGGTCATGTGGTTGCACTGCGGAGACGTCTCGTCGTCGTCTTGTAGTCTGAGAGATATTTACAGCTGACATCCTGAAGGTGTGGTCTGAAATGAAGATTGGGGCACAGGTGCCCGTCCATCCGGGTGGCAGTATGAAGTAGGCATGTTGTCCACACAGCCAGGCCATTCCCTGCACCCAGTAGGTGCCGTTGCTGGGCGCAGACGTGTTTACAGGTGCGCCCTCTCCGTTGGCTGTGGTTTGGTTACAGTTGGTGGTGTCGCCTAGGGGTCTGTTACCGTCGTCTTGTCGGTAGCACATGGAGTGGTTCTTCTCTGGGGTTTGGTCCAAGACACTGGGAAGTGAACGGACGTTTCCGATTCGTCACGTTGAAGTTGATCCAGAAGAGCTGGTCACACGTTCCGTTGTCAAGTCCAGCGTTTTCGACGGTGATTACCTCGTATTGGGGTGGTCCCTGAAACATACTAAAGAAGGTTAAGCGCATAGATGACAGAGCTTGTCTCATCAATGATGATTTTCTTATGTTGATAGCCAATGCCGTGAAGCTGGCAGCGCACTTGGCTTGTGTTTTATTCATGTAGTTTCCATAAAAAGTGGGATGTGTTGAAGTGCATGGCATGTGGGAGCAGACGTAACATGCAGTGTTATTAGGCTCTCCGCATAATCTTAGTCCTGTCATGTACGTAGCGGTACCATGCGTTATTCATCCATGGTGAATGTGGTCTTGTGTCATGTCACGGAGGTGTGAATTCATGCGTCCATCTCGTCCGTAGATGGTGCTGTCGTTTTCTGTACCATCCTCTAGAAACATGAGGAGTCCTGCTGAGAGTAGGAGGACAGCCACGAGGACAACAGGAGTCTTCATGGCGACCAAACACACCTAGGTCCTCAGGTGAGTAGACTACTGGCAAGAAGCAGAGGGCGGGATATACCCGATCAGCCCTCCTTCACCAGTCAGATCACCTGAGGTAGGGGTGCCGGCGCCTAGGGTCTGGGCTGTCACTCACTTTCTTGCAGTGGCTTTGGTGAATCCAAGATGGTCTTTCTGCTATCTTACAGGCAGTTGGTGTGGTGATAAGCACTTGGTATGGGCCTTCCCAACGGGGCGAGCTCCAATTTTTCTATGGAGAACTCGAATCAGGACCCAATCACCTGGCTTCAACCTGCAAGATACTGGAGAAGATTCAGAAGGCAGTTTATTGTTCAAAACAATATCTTTGTTTTCTAGTAGCTTCGACATCCATTCTGCTAGTGTAGTTTCTCTGATTGATTTATCTAAAGGTTCACTTGTGATTGGCAGTGGAAATGGTCTGCCATGAATGATTTCAAAAGGTGTAAGTTTTTGTGAACCTTGTGTTAATCTCATCCACATTTTACTAGGCCTATGCACTCTGGCCACGGCCTTCCTGTTTCTTCCATACATTTTCTAAGCCTCTGTTTTATTGTGCCGTTTGTCCTTTCTACTAGGCCGGCACTTTGAGGATGATAAGCACAGTGATATTTGATGTGAAACCTAGTGCTTCAGAGACTTTGCTGATTACCTCATTGACAAAGTGTGTCCCATTATCTGATCTTATCAGAGTGGGGATGCCATATGTTGGAATAAAAATGGTTACATAAGCATTTTGCTACTGAATGGCATCTGCTTTCTTTACTGGATAGATTTTGGCCATTTTTGAGAATACGTCTATGATCACTAGAGCGTATTTTGAGCCTTGGCATTCATTTAGTTCAATAAAATCCATGTGGATTGTGTGGAAAGGATGAGGTGGTGTGGGAAAATGACCTCTCTTTGGTCTAAGATTCCTTAGACATTGTGTTTTTGGCAAATCATGCATGTTCTGACAAATTCTTTTGCTGAAGTTTTGAAATTTAGAGTGGTAAAAGTGTTTTGGAGATTATATCTCCTATCCCTCCTGTTGACGCATGGAGAGTAACTCCATGTGTCACTAAGGCTGCTGTTTTGTGTAGAGATTTTGGAAGTATTATCCTATACTGCTGATTCACTGCTGATTTACTGTGAGTGAGTTACACTGTTTCACGACATTTCATACTGCCGAGTTATGAGAGAATATTGTATTCAGAGAGTAGGGGCCTCTCTCTTTTTTTTGTGATAGTAAAGAGAACAGAGCACATGCCACGGGAGCGTCACCCCCACCCTTGGTGGAAGCAGAAAACAGGGAGCCAAGG
>NW_020328701.1:0-60406 GCF_001858045.2 Oreochromis niloticus
CCATTGAAATGAATGGAAACTTCCACAATTCTGCTAAAACTTGCTTGTTTTGAAACTTAACTACGTCCTCATGCTTTCACCTAGAAACTCCATTCAAACTTTAAAATGTTCTCAGATTATTGGGCTATTGCTGTCTGATTCAGCTTTTTCAGATCTTCTACCGTTTTAATCTTATCTCTCTTTAAGTTTTCAGTTGCAAAATTGTGATTTTTCAGAAAATACATGCGTTGCTATGGTTGCTATGCAATTAAGTCAGAGTGAGTGCTGGTCCGTTCTGAATTTTCTTCATGTCTAAACAACTTCTTGCTACTCACTCAATTTCCACTCAACCCCCACAAATTATACATCAAAACGTAGGTATTTTGCTGGCTTTCAGACAATGTCACTATCTTTATTGTGAGGTTTACCGTTTTTTTGCAATTTGCCTCGGAGTGACACAAGATCTGACAAGTCCCCATTCAAAGTCTATGGGGAGGTTTTGAAATTCAGAGCTGAAATTCTGTAACGGAGGCATTTCAAATTGCCATATCTCTTTAACAAAGCAAAGTTAGGACATGAGGCTTGTGCCATATATCTTCAGACACTGCTGACACTCACAGTGGAAGCAGTTTTTACAATTATCTTACCGTTGAGCAATGAATTACGTTTGTTTGAGGGGTGGAAATCTGTCCTCCTCTCAGTTTTCAAACGCCGAAAATGAAGCCGTTTCTTCTCTCGTCATATCTCCGCGACGAAGGTAGAACGAGCTATGAAATCGCAGTCAAAATACACCAAAGTCCGCTGATTCACCCAGTACAAGAATTATGCTGCTAGCCCTCCTAGTTTTTGAGTTACACGACGTTTTGTAACTCCAAAAACGGCGTCTTTCGCCTCTCACCGCGATCTATTTCTGACTGCCCAAGTATCTGTCTTTCAGACCGCGCCCCTTTCCAGGTGGCGCAATCAGTAATGACACGGCTCTGCAGCTCAAAGGTCGTGGGTTCAATCCCACCTTGGTCCACGTTTTTTTTTTCACTACAAATTTATACACTATCACAGACTTGTAATTTATATTGCTAATTTATTACAATTCTGCAAAGTTTTATGATTTTAGCGGCTTTTCTAATATGGACCTCAGATTCTTGTTAACGCTCCATGGCAGAAACAAGTACACAGCCTGATGAAGCAGACTGAGGCAGTACCTCTGATTGGTGAATTTGAGCAGAACCAGGTTGTTCTTTCATTTCATTTCTTTATTTATTTCACACATGGTTCAACAGTGTTTCTTTTTCTACATACAGAACCTTCTGCCTCTTTTCAGCAGAAATTCTGCTCATTCACCTCAACTCTTGTGTTGGAGTGCCCTCTTGTGGCGCCTTTTGGGTAGTGCCTTAGTAAACGTGAACACTCCAAAGAAGTGGTATCAGACTGGTTTGTAGTGGAGGAATTTGTTGCCAGTTTCTTTCATCTTTAATCCGTATTCATGTTGTAATGTAGTAGTACCACAATATGGCAGAAACACTATGTTTTGGCACAAATACTTTGATTTAGTATACTTTAGCTTCTTCAGCTTCTTCACCCCTTTTCAGCAAAATTTTCATTTTTTTTCAACCCTTTTCAGCACAAATTCCAGCTTTTATGGCTGTATTCAGAAAAAAGACAAATCTTTTGAGGAGAAACTCTGCTGATTCATCTCTTTTCAGCGCAAGTTTCTGTTCTTTGCCTCTTTTCTGCAGAAATTCTGTTGATTCACCTCTTTTCTGCAAAATTTTCAGCCATTTCACCTCTTATCAGCACAATTGTCAGCAGCTTCTGCTCATTTCAGCAAAATTGTCCGTCTCTCCACCTCTTCTTTGTAAGAATGACTTTGGCTCAGGGAAATGATAGCCGCCTTGAGCAGAAATTCTGCTGATTCATCTCTTTTCAGCGCAACTTATTGCTTCTTTACCTCTTTTCTGCAGAAATTCTGCTGATTCACCTCTTTTCTGCAAAATTTTCAGCCTTTTCACTTCTTCTCAGCACAATTCTCAGCAGCTTCTGCTCATTTAGCAAAATTGTCAGATTCTCCATCTCTTGTTTTTGAGAGAAAGAGTTTGGTTCAGTGAGATGAGCAGCTGCCTTGAGACGAGAACGGCCAGGTTCAAATCCTGGTCATGGCAAAACCTGTTTTCAGTTTTCTCTTTTCTGCAGAAATTCTGCTGATTTACCTCTTTTCTGCAAAATTTTCAGCCTTTTCACCTCTTCTCAGCACAATTCTCAGCAGCTTCCGCTCATTTTATCTGAATTGTCGGTCTCTCCTCCACTTTTTTGAGAGAATGAGTTTAGCTCAGTGAGATGAGTAGCTTCCTTCAGACCAGGAGGACAAGGATCGAATCCTGCTCAGGGTGCCATGTTTTTTTTCACCACCATGCAACTTTTCATCTTTTTCAGCTTTTCAGCAGACAGCTTCAGCGTTAAGGCATCCACACAGCATTTTCGCAGGAAATGCAAATTTTTCTAGTTGTGTGGATGCTTTAGGCATCCACACTATTGAGTTCCTGTTTCTCTTTATTCTTTATTATTATTCTTCAAGTTGCTCCCGTTTTTTCGTTTTTTCGTCCGTTAACTACTTTCACAATTTTTGGCCGATTTTCACCATTCAAATTTTAAACTATTCTGCTTTTTCTGCTAATTCCTGCTATGACTTTTGGTATTTTCTGCTCTTATACTTTTTAAAATATTAAGCTTTTTTCCTTTAATTTGTCCCATTGAAATGAATGGGAAACTTCCGCAATTCTGCTAAAACTTGCTTGTTTTTGAAACTTAACTACTTTTTCCTACTTTCACGTAGAACAACCATTCAAACTTTAAAATGTTCACAAATTATTGGGCTATTCATGAATGATTCAGCTTTTTCATATCTGTTACCGTTTTCATCTTATCCCTCTTTAAGTTTTGAGTTTCATCTTTGTGATTTTTCACAAAATACATGCGTTGTTATGGTTGCTATGCGGTTGGTTCTAAGTGAGCCACTGTACCTTTGGCAATTTTCTCTTCATGTCCGAACAACTTCTTGCTACTCGCTCAATTTTCACTCAACCCACACAAATTATACATCAAAACGTAGGTATTTTTGCTGGCTTTCAGAAAATGTCACCATCATTGTTGTGAGAGTTATAGAATTTTGGCAAATCTCCTCAGACCAACACAAAGTCGCAAAACTCTCCATAGAAAGTCAATGGAGAGCTTGTTCAAAATCACCGCTTGATTTCTGTAATGAGAGGCATATTCGAATCGTCATATCTCCTTAACGAAGCGAAGTTAAAACATGAGGCTTGTCCCAGTATATCTTCAGACACTCCTGACGCTCACAATTCAAGAATTTTTTTCTCACCTATTACCGTTCTGAGATGAGTTACACTTGTTTGAGGGTAGGAAATTCGTCCTTCGCTCAGATTTCTTCAGATTTCAAACTCTGGAAATGAGGCACTTTTTTCTCTCGTCATATCTTTTTGATGGATTTCCACAGAGACCTGAAAATTTCCATGACTGTTCACCAAAGCCTGCTGTCTCTTACGGTGAAAGAATGATATCAATACTCCAAATAGATTTAGAGTTAGAAAGCGTTGTTTGGGGGCAAGTCAAGGCAGTTTTCGCTTGCCTCTACTCAGTTATGGTGCATTAGAAGTCAAATATCTTTAATAATTCATATTTTAATGATAAATTGTAAACACTTTAAGATTGCCCCATCTCTTCTGAACAAAACGGTGTAAGAATGACCGTTCTAACCCCTACGGTTAGGAAATTATGGTCATTTGTTTGAGGGGAGTTGTCACTATGAGAAATAGACTGCAAAAGTCCTGTGTCTCTCTGTGCTGCGTGCACCTGTTTTGGCGGGAAAAAGTACACAGCCTCTCTGATTGGTGGATTCAAATTTAGCAGCTCCCAGGCTGCTTGACTGACCTAGAAACTTGCTTGTCTCTCCCTGTGTGTGTGTGTGTGTGTGTGTGTGTGTGTGTGTGTGTGTGTGTGACAGAGAGAGAGAAAGAGAGGGCGAGACAGAGTTTTTATGGGAGCATCTTATTGTATGATTTAGATTCAATATATTTAGACTGGTTGACTGAATTTGATCCTGTGTGTGTCTCTCTGTGCATGTGTATTTCCATATGTTTCCATATTTGTGATTGTGTGACTGTTACACTTTTTTTGCTGAGTTTTTTTTTTCATTTAACAAGTACATTTGAAGGACCCTTAGCATGTTCAGCATTTTTTCAGCTGTCCATTTTGCTTTTCCAATTTTTCTGTTTAAGTTATTACTATTGTGCTGAATCATACTATTTCTGCTATTTTATAAGATTTTTGCTAAATATAGTATTTCTACCCAGTATAGTATTTCTGATTAATTATAGTTTTTCTACCAAATCATATTACAGTATTTTTGCTTTTTATACCATTTTTATAGGATTTTTATATTGCTTAATATAGTATTTCTGCTTTTTATAGGATTTGTGCTTAATATAGTATTTCTGCTTTTTATAGGATTTGTGCTTAATACAGTATTTCTGCTAAATGTAGTATTTATGCTTAATCACACTATTACTATATATTTCTGCCAGCTTCCCAGCCAGCCAATCATATCTGAGGTCTGCCGTTTCTTCTCTCGTCATATCTCAGCGACGGATGTACAAAGAGTAATGAAAATCGCAGTCAAAGTACACCAAAGTCCGCTGATTCACCCAGTATAAGAATTATGCTTCTAGTCCACCTAGTTTTGGAGTTACACGACGCTTTGTAACTCCAAAAAACGGCGCTCTTTGCCTCACACCGCGATCTAATTCTGACTGCTCATCACCCTGTTTTCCAGGCACTCACTGTCTTTCCCAGTGGCGCAGCTGGTAATGACACAGGTCTGCAACCCAAAGGTCGTGGATTCAACTCCACCTCGGACAACATGTTTTTTGCCCTACAAATTAATACACTATCACAGACCACTAATTCATATTCATCATTTATTACAATTCTGCAAACTTTTTACCAGCTTTTCTAATATGGACCTCACATTCTTCTTAACACTCCATGGCACAAATACTCTTCCCTTTAGGCTCTGTGAATGTGTGTGTGTATCAATATTTCTCCCATTTTAAAGTATTACTCCTCCATAATTGGATTTCTCTTAAATCAAAGTACTTTTACTACATCTTAGTACTTCTGCTCAATCATAGTATTTCTGCTAAATCATGGTTTTTGTGCCAAGTCATCAGAATCATGTTTATTGGCCAAGTATATATGCATACAAATACAAGGAATTTGGTTCCGGTAGATGGTGGCTCTCGAGCACAGCAATGTAAATCTCACACACACACACACACACGCACCCACACACACACGTATCTATATATACATTACACATGCATACACATACATACACAAAGCTGTGTAAACCAACTATAAATAACTAATCTAAATGTATATACAAAAAATACAGAAATGAAATGAGGTGGAATGAATACTACAGAATGTACATAAGGTGCAGTTGCAGTCTGGCAGTGGGAGCAGTGTGACAGTTCAACTGTTTAGAAGGGAGATGGCGAGGGGAAAGAAACTGTTCCTGTGTCGGGTGGTCCTGCTCTGCAGGCTTCTGTACCGTCTGCCAGAGGGCAGCAGATCAAAAAGTCTGTGTCCAGGGTGTGTGATGATTTTCCCTGCCCGTTTCCTGGTTCTTGAGAGGTACAGATCCTGGATGGAGGGCAGGGGGGCGCCGATGATCCTTTCTGCTGCCCGTACAGTCCGCTGCAGTCTGCACCTGTCCTGTTTAGTGGCTGCACCATACCAGACTGTGATGGAGGAGCACAGGACAGACTCAATGACTGCAGTGTAGAACTGGATCAGCAGCTCCTGTGGAAGACTGTACTTCCCCAGTTGTCTCAGGAAGTACATCCTCTGCTGGGTCTTTTTGAGGATGGAGTTGATGTTGGTCTCCCACTTCAGGTCCTGGGAGATGGTGGTACCGAGCAACTTGAAGATCTCCACAGTCGACACAGGGCTGTCTGATATGATGAGGGGGGGCAGAGTTGAGGGATGTCTCCTGAAGTCCACTGTCATCTCTACAGTTTTAAGAGTGTTCAGCTCCAGATTGTGCTGACTGCACCAGAGTACCAGCCGCTCAACTCATCATAACATTTGTGTTATGTTATAGTATTACTACTAAGTGGAGGAATTTCTGTCATGTTACAGTATATGTGCTGATTACAGTATTTCTGCCAAATATAGTATTTCTGATTAATTATAGTTTTTCTACCAAATCATATTACAGTATTTTTGCTTTTTATACCATTTTTATAGGATTTTTATATTGCTTAATATAGTATTTCTGCTTTTTATAGGATTTGTGCTTAATATAGTATTTCTGCTTTTTATAGGATTTGTGCTTAATACAGTATTTCTGCTAAATGTAGTATTTATGCTTAATCACACTATTACTATATATTTCTGCCAGCTTCCCAGCCAGCCAATCATATCTGAGGTCTGCCGTTTCTTCTCTCGTCATATCTCAGCGACGGATGTACAAAGAGTAATGAAAATCGCAGTCAAAGTACACCAAAGTCCGCTGATTCACCCAGTACAAGAATTATGCTTCTAGTCCACCTAGTTTTTGAGTTACACGACGTTTTGTAACTCCAAAAAACGGCGCTCTTTGCCTCTCACCGCGATCTAATTCTGACTGCTCATCACCCCGTTTCCCAAGAGCTCACTGTCTTTCCCAGTGGGGCAGCTGGTAAGGAAATTATAGCCATTTGTTTGAGAGGAGTCCTCACTATGAAAAATAGACTGCACAAATCCTGTCTCTGTGCTGCGTGTGTAAAAACAGGTGCACCTGTTTTGGCGGGAAAAAGTACATAGCCTTTCTGATTGGTGGATTCAAATTAAGCAGCTCCAGGCTTTTTGACCCACCTAGAAACATACAGGAAACACTGTATGTACAGCCCCTGTTTGTTCACTTGCTTCTGCTGCTGCTGCGTGTGTGTGTGTGTGTGTGTGTGTCTGTATGACAGAGAGAGAGAGATAGAGAGCCTTTTTATGGGTGTATCTTATTGTGTGATTTAAAATCAATATATTTACACTGGTTGATTGAATTGGATCCTGTGTGTGTCTCTGTGCATGTTGTTTCCATATATGGGGGCGATCGTGGCTCAAAAGTTGGGAGTTCGCCTTGTAATCGGAAGGTTACCGGTTCGAGGCCCGGCTCGGACAGTCTCGGTCGTTGTGTCTTTGGACAAGACACTTCACTCGTTGTCTACTGGTGGTGGTCAGAGGGCCCGGTGGCGCCAGTGTCCAGCAGCCTCGCCTCTGTCAGTGCGCCCCAGGGTGGCTGTGGCTACAACGTAGCTTGCCATCACCAGTGTGTGAATGGGTGAATGACTGGATATGTAAAGAGCTTTGGGGTCCTTAGGGACCATAAAAGCGCTATATAAATACAGGCCATTTACCATGTCCATATTTGTAATTGTGCAAGTTATTACTATTATGCTAATTTACAGTATTTCTGCTACTTTTCGGTGTTTGTGCTAAATACAGTATTTCTGCTAAATCTTAGTATTATTGCTTAATCATATTATTTGAGCAAAATCATAGTATTTGAGCATATTCTTTCTATTTGTGCCATAGCATAATATATTTGCTGAATTACAGCATTTCTGCTATGTTGTAGTATTTGTCCTAAATCACAGTATTTGTGCAATGTTTAGGTATTTTTGTTTAAATAAAGTATCTATGTAATCTTGTACCATGTTTGCTAAAATCCTGTATTTCTGAAAAGTTATCTTGTTTCTGCTAAGTTACAATATTTATTCTAATTTCTGCTGCTAAGTTCTGCTATGTTATTGTATTTCTGCCAAGTATTATGTTTTCTTTACGTTATTGCAGTTCTGCTAAGTAATTACATTTTTGCTAAGTTCTTATGCTTCTGCAAAGTTATTACAATTTTTTGCAAAGGTTTTACAACTTCTGCAACTTTTCAGCTTTTTCAGCTAGTTTCAGCTGACAGCTTCAGCTTTACAGCATCCACACTGCATTTTCGCAGGAAATGCAAATTTTTCTAGTTATTATTCTAGTTGCTTCCGTACGTTTTTTGGACTTTAACTACTTTAACAATTTTCAGCCGATTTTCACCGTTCAAATTTTAAACTATTCAGCTTTTTCTGCTAACGACTGCTATGACTTTTGGTATTTTTAACTCTTATACTTTTTAAAATATTAAGCTTTTTTCCTTTAATTTGTCCCATTGAAATGAATGGGAAACTTCTGCAATTCTGCTAAAACTTGCTTGTTTTTGAAACTTAACTACTTTGTCATACTTTCGCCTAGAACAACCATTCAAATTTTAAAATGTTCACAAATTATTGGGCTATTCATGAATGATTCAGCTTTTTCATATCTGTTACCGTTTTCATCTTATCCCTCTTTAAGTTTTGAGTTTCATCTTTGTGATTTTTCACAAAATACATGCGTTGTTATGGTTGCTATGCACTTGGCTTCCAGTGTGCCACTGTAAGTTTCGCAGTCTTCTCTTCATGTTCGAACAACTTCTTGCTACTTGCTCAATTTTCACTTAACTTCCACAAATTATACATCAAAACGTAGGTATTTTTGCTGGCTTTCAGAAAATGTCACTATCATTGTTGTGGGATTTATAGAATTTTGGCAAATCTCCTCAGACCAACACAAAGTCTGAAAACTCTCCATAGAAAGTCAATGGAGAGTTTGTTCAAAATCACCGCTGGATTTCTCTAATGAGAGGCATTTTCGAATCGTCATATCTCCTTAACGAAGCGAAGTTAAGACATGAGGCTTGTGCCAATATATCTTCAGACACTCCTGACGCTCACAATTCAAGAATTTTTTTCTCATCTATTACCATTTGGCCATGAATTGGGTTTGTTTGAGAGTAGGAAATTTGTCCCTCGCTCAGATTTCTTCAGATTTCAAACTCTGGAAATGAGGCACTTTTTTCTCTCGTCATATCTTTTTGATGGATTTCCACAGAGACCTGAAAATTTCCATGATTGTTCACCAAAGCCTGCTGTCTCTTACGGTGAAAGAATTATATCAATACTCCAAAGAGATTTAGAGTTAGAAAGCGTTGTTTGAGGGCAAGCCAAGGCAGTTTTCGCTTGCCTATACTCAGTTATGGTGCATTAGAAGTCAAATATCTTCAATAATTCATATTTTAATGATAAAGTGTCAACACTGTAAGAATCCCCCATCTCTTCTGAACAAAACGGTGTAAGAATGACCGTTCTAGCCCCTACGGTTAGGAAATTATGGTCATTTGTTTGAGGGGAATCCTCACTATGAGAAATACACTGCAGAAATCCTGTCTCTGTGCTCTGTGTGTGTAAAAACGGCTGCACCTGTTTTGGCGGGAAAAAGTACACAGCCTCTCTGATTGGTGGATTCAAATTTAGCAGCTCCCAGGCTGCTTGACTGACCTAGAAACTTGCTTGTCTCTCCCTATGTATGTGTGTGTGTGTGTGTGTGTGTGTGTGTGTGTGTGAGACAGAGAGAGAGAGAAAGGGAGGGCGAGAGAGAGTTTTTATGGGAGCATCTTATTATATGATTTAAATTCAATATATTTAGACTGGTTGACTGAATTTGATCCTGTGTGTGTCTCTCTGTGCATGTGTGTTTCCATATGTGTCCATATTTGTGATTGTGTCACTGTTATACTGTTTTTTGCTGATTTGTTTCATTTAACAATTACATTTGAGGGACCCTTAGCATGTTCAGGATTCTTTCAGCTGTCCATTTTGCTTTTCCAATTTTTCTATTTAAGTTATTACTATTGTGTTGAGTCATAGCATTTCTGCTGCTTTTCAGTATTTGTGCTAAATACAGCATTTCTGCAAAATCATACTATGTCTGCTATTTTATGAGATTTGTGCTAAATACAGCATTTCTGCTAAATCATACTCTTTCTGCTATTTCATAAGATTTGTGCTAAATAGTGTTTCTGCTACTTCTGCCAAATTTAGTATTTTTGATTAATTAGGGTTTTTCTACCAAATCATAGTACAGTTTTACTGCTTTTTATAGGATTTTTAGAGGATATTTATATTGCTTAATCTAGTATTTCTGCTTTTTATAGGATTTGTGCTTAATATAGTTTTTCTAAAAAATGTAGTATTTATGCTTAATCATACTATTTCTATATATTTCTGCCAGGTCCCCAGGCAGCTAATCCTCTGTGAGGACTGATACATACAAATACATATCAGGGCCTGCACGGCTTCCCAGCCAGCCAATCATATCTGGGGTCTGCCCTTTCTTCTCTCGTCATATCTCAGCGACAGATGTACAAAGAGCAATGCAAATCACAGTCAAAGTACACGAAAGTACGCTGACTCACCCAGTACAAGAATTATGCTTCTAGTCCACCTAGTTTTTGAGTTACACGACGTTTTGTAACTGCAAAAAACGGCGTTTTTTGCCTCTCACCGCAATCTGATTCTGACTGCTCATCACCCTGTTTTCCAGGCGCTCGCTCTCTTTCCCAGTGGCGCAGTTGGTAATGACACAGGTCTGCAACCCAAAGGTCGTGGGTTCAATTACACCTTGGGCAACATGTGTTTTTTCCCTACAAATTAATACACTATCACAGACCACTAATTCATATTCATCATTTATTACAATTCTGCAACCTTTTATGATTTTAGCAGCTTTTGTAATATGGACCTCAGATTCTTGTTAACACTCCATGGCACAAATACTCTTCCCTTTAGGCTCTGTGTGTGTGTGTGTGTGTGTGTGTGTGTGTGTGTGTGTGTGTGAGAGAGAGAGAGAGAGAGAGCGAGAGAGAGCCTTTTGATGGGACCATCTTATTATATCACTTAAATTCAATATATTTAGACTGGTTGACTGAATTTGGTCCTGTGTGTGTCTCTCTGTGCATGTGTGTTTCCATATGTGCCCATATTTGTGATTGTGTGACTGTTATACTTTTTTTGCTGGTTTTTTTTTCAATTAACAATTAGATTTGAGGGACCCTTAGCATGTTCAGGATTTTTCCAGCTGTCCATTTTGCTTTTCCAATTTTTCTATAAGTTATTACTGTTGTGCTAAGTCATAGCATTTCTGCTGCTTTTCAGTATTTGTGCTAAATACAGCATTTCTGCTAAATCATACTATTTCTGCTATTTCATAAGATTTGTACTAAATATAGTGTTTCTGCCAAATATAGTATTTCTGCTTAATTATAGTATTTCTGCCATTTTATAGTATTTGTGCTAAAACATAGTATTTCTACTAAATGTAGTATTTATGCTTAATCATACTATTTGTATATATTTCTGCCAGGTCCCCAGGCAGCTAATCCTCTGTGAGGACTGATACATATAAAATTTACATATCAGGGCCTGCACGGCTTCCCAGCCAGCCAATCATATCTGAGGTCTGCCCTTTCTTCTCTCGTCATATCTCAGCGACAGATGTACAAAGAGCAATGCAAATCACAGTCAAAGTACACGAAAGTACGCCGATTCACCCAGTACAAGAATTATGCTTCTAGCCCACCTAGTTTTTGAGTTACACGACGTTTTGTAACTCCAAAAAACAGCGTTTTTCGCCTCTCACCGCAATCTAATTCTGACTGCTCATCACCCTGTTTCCAGGCGCTCGCTCTCTTTCCCAGTGGCGCAGTTGGTAATGACACGGGTCTGCAACCCAAAGGTCGTGGGTTCAATTACACCTTGGGCAACATGTTTTTTTTCCCTACAAATTAATACACTATCACAGACCACTAATTCATATTCATCATTTATTACAATTCTGCAAACTTTTATGATTTTAGCAGCTTTTCTAATATGGACCTCAGATTCTTCTTAACACTCCATGGCACAAATACTGTTCCCTTTAGGCTCTGTGTATCTGTGTGTGTATCAATATTTTTCCCATTTTAAAGTATTACTCCTCCATAATTGCATTTCTGTTAAATCAAAGTACTTTTACTACATCTTAGTACTTCTGCTCAATCATAGTATTTCTGCTGAATCATAGTATTTTTGCCATATCATGGTATTTGTGATAAAGCATTGTATTTCCACAAAATAACAGTATTATGTACTGTTATATTATTACTGCTCATAGTATTTCTGCCAAATCATAATATAACTGCAAAATAAAGATTTTTGAGCCAAATCATAGTGTTTGTGCTAAATCCTAGTAAATCTGCTCAGTGATATAACTTCTGCTATGCTGTAGTGCTTTTTGCTAGATTATAGAATTTCTTCTAAATCAAAGTATTTCATGTAAATCATAGAGCAGTTTTTACAGTCATCTTACTGTTAAGCCATAAATTACGTTTGTTTGAGGGGTGGAAATCTGTCCTCCTCTCACTTTTCAAACTCTGAAAATGAAGCCGTTTCTTCTCTCACCATATCTCCGTGACGGAGGTAAAAGGAGCAATGAAAATCGCAGTGAAAGTTCAGCAAAGTCTGCTGATTCACCCAGTACAAGAATTGTGCTTCTATCCCACCTAGTTTTGGAGTTACATGGCGTTTTGTAACTCCAAAAATCGGCGTTTTACGCCTCTCACCGCGATCTAAATCTGACAGTTCATCTCCCCGTTTTCCAAACTGCTGCTCTGTTTCCCAGTGGCACAGTTGGTAATGACGCCGGTAGGTAGCCTAAAGATCACGGGTTCAATTCCACCTTGGTCAACATTTTTTTTTTCCCTACAAATTAATACACTATCACAGACAAGTAATTCATATTCATCATTTATTACAATTCTGCAAAGTTTTATGATTTTAGCAGCTTTTCTAATATGGACCTCAGATTCTTCTTAACACTCCATGGCACAAATACTGTTCCCTTTAGGCTCTGTGTATCTGTGTGTGTATCAATATTTTTCCCATTTTAAAGTATTACTCCTCCATAATTGCATTTCTGTTAAATCAAAGTACTTTTACTACATCTTAGTACTTCTGCTCAATCATAGTATTTCTGCTAAATCATAGTATTTTTGCCATATCATGGTATTTGTGCCAAAACATTGTATTTGTACAAAGTCATAATATTTCTTCTAAATCATATTATTTCAATCAAATCTCAGGAGTTGTGCTAAAACACAGTATTATTACCAAATCATAGTATCTGTACCCAAACATATCTGTTCAACTTATTTAACTCTTCTCAACAGTCCAACACCTCTTCTTCACCCCGTTTCAGCAGAATTGAGTTTTTTCACCCCTTTTCAGCACAAATCCCAGCTTTTTCAGGTGTTTTCAACAGAAATCTCTTTTATTTCTGATTGCTGATGTCTTTGTTTTTCAGCTGCCCGCCCTCTTTCCAGGTGGCGCAATCAGTAATGACACGGCTCTGCAGCTCAAAGGTCGTGGGTTCAATCCCACCTTGGTCAACATTTTTTTTTCACTACAAATTTATACACTTTCACAGACCTGTAATTTATATTGCTAATTTTTTTCACTACAAATGAGTAGTGCAAAAACATACTATGTCTGCAACATCACAGTATATCTGTTAGGTTGTAGTATTACTACTAAATCACAGTATTTCTGCCAATTCAAGGAGGCTGACTGTTACTAAGTGCATCAGTGTACATAGGTCATCTGTTGTGTTGGAGTGCCCTCTTGTGGCGCCTTTTGGGTAGTGCCTTAGTAAACATGAACGCTGCAAAGAAGTGGTATCAGACTGGTTTGTAGTGGAGGAATTTGTTGCCAGTTTCTTTCATCTTTAATCCGTATTCAAGTTGTAATGTGGTAACTTTTGTGGCACAAATACCACAATATGGCAGAAATACTATGTTTTGGCACAAATACTTTGATTTGGTATACTTTAGCTTCTTCATCCCTTTTCAACAAAATTTTCATTTTTTTCACCCCTTTTCAGCACAAATCACAGCTTTTTCAGGTGTTTTCAACAGAAATCGCTTTTATTTCTGATTGCTGATGTCTTTGTGTTTCAGCTGCCCGCACCCTTTCCAGGTGGCGCAATCAGTAATGACACGGCTCTGCAGCTCAAAGGTCGTGGGTTCAATCCCACCTTGGTCAACATTTTTTTTTCACTACAAATTTATACACTTTCACAGACCTGTAATTTATATTGCTAATTTTTTTCACTACAAATGAGTAGTGCAAAAACATACTATGTCTGCAACATCATAGTATTACTACTAAATCACAGTATTTCTGCCAATTCAAGGAGGCTGACTGTTACTAAGTGCATCAGTGTACATAGGTCATCTCTTGTGTTGGAGTGCCCTCTTGTGGCGCCTTTTGGGTAGTGCCTTAGTAAACGTGAACACTGCAAAGAAGTGGTATCAGACTGGTTTGTAGTGGAGGAATTTGGTGCCAGTTTCTTTCGTCTTTAATCCGTATTCATGTTGTAATGTAGTAGTACCACAATATGGCAGAAACACTATGTTTTGGCACAAATACGTGAAAACGGCTGCACCTGTTTTGGCGGGAAAAAGTACACAGCCTCTCTGATTGGTGGATTCAAATTCAGCAGCTCCCAGGCTGCTTGACTGACCTAGAAAGTTTCTTCTCTCTCCCTCTGTGTGTGTGTGTGTGTGTGTGTGTGTGTGTGTGAGACAGAGAGAGAGAGAGAGAGAGAGAGAGAGAGAGAGAAAGCCTTTTTATGGGATGATCTCATTGTAAGATTCAAATTCAATATATTTAGACTGGTTGACTGAATTGGATCTTGTGTGTGTGTGTGTGTGTGTGTGTGTGTGTGTGTGTGCATGAGAGAGAGAGAGAGAGAGAGAGAGAGACCCTCTTTAGGGCAGCATCTCATTGTTGGAAAAAAATATAATATATTCAGACTGGTTGACTGGCATAGACCCTCCGTGTGTCTCTGTCTCTGTACATTTGTGTATCCATATTTGATTTTGCGTGTATTTGTAGATTTGTGTATCCATATTTGATTTTGTGTGTATCTGTTGGCTGTTCTTATTTGTATTTCTAAATGTATTTTTATTTTATTTTTTCACAGGTGAACAAAAATTAGTTTTGAGCAAACTTAACCATGTTCCTTTTTATTCAGCTTGTCATTTTACCTTTCCAATATTTTCACTTAAGTTATTACTATTCTGCTCAATCATAGTATCTGTTCTAAATCATTGTTATTGAGCTATATTGTAGGATTTCTGCTAAATCATAGTATTTCTACTATATTATATTTTTCTTTCTAAATATATCATTTCTGCTATAGAGTAGTATTTCTGTAATGTTTCAGAATGTTTGGCTAAATATATTCTTTCTGTTATCTTATACTATTTCTCCGAAATTCTTGTATTTTTGGGAAGTTATCGTGTTTCTGGTAAGTTACAATATTTCTGCTAAGTTCTGCTATGCTATTGTATTTCTGCCAAGTATTATGTTTCCTCTAAGATATTGCAGTTCTGCTAAGTTACTACATTTTAGCAACGTTCCTTTGCTTCTGCAAAGTTTTTACAATTTCTGCAACTTTACAGCTTTTTCAGCTAGTTTCAGCTGACAGCTTCAGCGTTCCAGCATCCACACTGCATTTTCGCAGGAAATGCAAATTTTTCTAGTTGTGTGGATGCCCTGAAAGGGCTTCCACACTATTGAGTTCCTGTTTCTCTTTATTCTTTATTTTTCTTTTTCAAGTTGCTTCCGTACGTTTTTTGGACGTTAACTACTCCTTCAGTTTTCACCCGATTTTCACCGTTCAAACTTTAAAAAATTCTGCTGTTTCTGCTAATGGGTGCTATGACTTTTGGTGCTCATAACTGCTATACTTTTTGAGATATTGAATTTTTTTTGCAATATTTTTTGCCCATTTCTGCCATATCATCAGTGGCCTCACTGATTTTCCTTGCCGAGTTGACCTGTGTTTTAGCTCAGTGAGATGAGCATCCGTTCTCAGACTGGGAGGGCCGGGTTCAAATCCCGCTTATGGCAACATTTCTTTCAGTTCACACTTAAACTTTTTTAACTCTTTTCAACACAAATTTCAGTTTTTTCACCACTTTTCAGCACAAATCCCACCTTTTTAACCCCTTTTCAGCAAAAACCTCTTTTCAGCAGAATTCTGCTCATTCACCTCTTTTCAGCAGAAGTTCTGCTGATTGAACTCTTTTCAGCAGAATTTTCACTTCTTTTCAGCCCAAATTCTGCTTATTCACCTCTTCTGCAAAATTTTCTGCCTTTTCACCTCTTATTAGCACAAATCTCAGCTGTTTTCAGAAAAAAACTCTTTTGAGCAGAAATTCTGCTGATTCATCTCTTTTCAACGCAACTTTCTGCTTCTTTACCTCTTTTCAGCAGAAATTCTGCTGATTCACCTCTTTTCTGCAAAATTTTCAGCCTTTTAACCTCTTATCAGCACAATTCTCAGCAGCTTCTGCTCATTTCAGCAGAATGGTCAGTCTGTCCACCTTCTCTTCGTGAGAATAAGTTTGGCTCAGTGAGATGAGTAGCCGCCTTGAGATCAGGAGGGCCAGATTCAAATCCTGCTCAGGGTGAAATTTTTTTTTCACCACCATACAACTTTTTGCAACTTTTCAACTTTTTCAGCTTTTTCAGCAGACAGCTTCAGCGTTAAGGCATCCACACAGCATTTTCGCAGGAAATGCAAATTTTTCTAGTTGTGTGGATGCCCTTAAAGGGCTTCCACACTATTGAGTTCCTGTTTCTCTTTATTCTTTATTGTGTGGATGCCCTTAAAGGGCTTCCACACTATTGTTTTCCTGTTTCTCTTTATTCTTTATTATTATTATTCTTCTAGTTGCTTCCGTACACTTTTTGGCACTTAACTACTCCCTCAGTTCTTAACCGATTTTCGCCATTCAAACTTTAAAAAATTCTGCTCTTTCTGCTCTTTCCGGCAATGACTTTTGGTGCTCATAACTTCTATACTTTTTGAGATATTGAATTTTTTTTGCAATATTTTTTGCCCATTTCTGCCATATTATCAGTGGCCTCACTGATTTTCCTTGCCGGGTTGACCTGTGTTTTAGCTCAGTGAGATGAGCGTCCGTTCTCAGACTGGGAGGCCCGGGTTCAAATCCCGCTTATGGCAACATTTCTTTCAGTTAACAGTTAAACTTTTTTTACTCTTTTCAACACAAATTCCAGCTTTATAACCCGTTTTCAGCAGAATCTTCAGTTTTTTCACCACTTTTCAGCACAAATCCCAGCTTTTTCAGCTATTTTCAGCAAAAACATCTTTTCAGCAGAATTCTGAAAAGTTCTGCAGAACTCTTTTCAGCAGAAATTCTGCTGATTGAACTCTTTTCAGCAGAATTTTCACCTCTTTTCAGCCGAAATTCTGCTTATTGACCTCTTCTGCAAAATTTTCACCCTTTTCACCTCTTATTAGCACAGATCTCAGCTGTTTTCAGAAAAAACTCTTTTGAGCAGAAATTCTGCTGATTCATCTCTTTTCATTGCAATTTTCTGCTTTTTCACCTCTTTTCAGCAGAAATTCTGCTGATTCACCTCTTTTCTGCAAAATTTTCAACCATTTCACCTCTTATCAGTGCAATTCTCAGCAGTTTCTGCTCATTTCACCATAATTGTCAGTCTCTCCATCTCTTATCTTGTGAGAGTGAATTTGGCACAGTGAGATGAATAGCTGCTTTGCACCTGGTAGGGCCAGGTTCGAATCCTGCTCAGGGTGACATTCTTTTTTCACCACCATACAACTTTTTGCAACTTCTCAGCTTTTTCAGCTTTTCAGCAGACAGCTTCAGCGTTAAGGCATCCACACAGCATTTTCGCAGGAAATGCAAATTTTTCTAGTTATTGTGTGGATGCCCTAAAGGGCTTCCACACTATTGAGTTCCTGTTTCTCTTTATTCTTTATTCCACTATATTATTCTAGTTGCTTCCGTACACTTTTTGGCACTTAACTACTCCCTCAGTTCTTAACCGATTTTCGCCATTAAAACTTTAAAAAATTCTGCTCTTTCTGCTAATGCCGGCTATGACTTTTGGTGCTCATAACCTCTATACTTTTTGAGATATTGAATTTTTTTTGCAATATTTTTTGCCCATTTCTGCCATATTATCAGTGGCCTCACAGATTTTCCTTGCCGGGTTGACCTGTGTTTTAGCTCAGTGAGATGAGCATCCGTTCTCAGACTGGGAGGCCCGGGTTCAAATCCCGCTTATGGCAACATTTCTTTCAGTTAACAGTTAAACTTTTTTAACTCTTTTCAACACAAATTTAAGCTTTTTCACCCCTTTTCAGCACAATTTTCAGTTTTTTCACCACTTTTCAGCACAAATCCCAGCTTTTTCAGCTGTTTTCAGCAAAAACCTCGTTTCAGCAGACTTCTGAAAAGAGTTCTGCAGAACTCTTTTCAGCAGAATTTTCACCCCTTTTCAGCCCAAATTCTGCTTATTCACCTCTTCTGCAAAATTTTCAGCCTTTTCCCCTATTATCCGCACAAATTTCAGCTGTTTTCAGAAAAAACTCTTTTGAGCAGAAATTCTGCTGATTCATCTCTTTTCAGCGCAACTTTCTGCTTCTTTACCTCTTTTCAGCTGAAATTCTGCTGATTCACCTCTTTTCTGCAAAATTTTCAGCCTTTTCACCTCTTATCAGCACAATTCTCAGCAGCTTCTGCTCATTTCAGCAGAATTGTCCGTCTCTCCACCTTTTCTTTGAGAGAATGACTTTGGCTCAGTGAGATGACTTGCTGCCTTAGGACCAGGAGGGCCAGGTTCAAATCCTGCTTAGGGCAATGTTTTTTTTCAGCAAAAATTTCTGTCTTTACCCCTTTCAGTAGAAGTTTTTGGCTTTTCACCACTTTTCAGCAAACATTTTCTGCATCTTCACCTGTTTTCAGCAGAATTTTCAGTTTCTTCACCGCCATATAACTTTTTGCAAGCTTTTCATCTTTTTCAGCTTTTTCAGCAGGCAACTTCAGCGTTAAGGCATCCACACAGCATTTTCGCAGGAAATGCAAATTTTTCTAGTTATTATTCTTCTAGTTGCTTCCGTACACTTTTTGGCACTTAACTACTTCCTCAGTTTTCAGCCGATTTTCTCAGTTCAAACTCTATACTGTTCTGCTCTTTCTGCTCTTTCCGGCAATGACTTTTGGTGTTTATTACTCTTATACTTTTTAAAATATTACACTTTTTTCCTTTAATTTGTCCCATTGAAATGAATGGGAAACTTCCACAATTCTGCTAAAACTTGCTTGTCTTTGAAACTTAACTACTTTGTCATACTTTCACCTAGAAACTCCATTCAAACTTTAAAATGTTCTCAGACTATTGGGCTATTCCTGAATGATTCAGCTTTTTCAGATCTTCTACCGTTTTAATTTTATACCTCTTTAAGTTTTCAGTTGCAAAATTGTGATTTTTCAGAAAATACATGCGTTGTTATGGTTGCTATGCAATTAACTCAGAGTGTGCACTCGTCCTTTCTGAATTTTCTCTTCATGTCTGAACAACTTCTTGCTACTCTCTCAATTTCCACTCAACCCCCACAAATTATACATCAAAACGTAGGTATTTTTGCTGGCTTTCAGAAAATGTCACTATCATTGTTGTGGGACTTATAGATTTTTTGCATATCTCCTCAGAGTAACATAAAGTCTCAAAACTCTCCATAGAAACTCAATGGAGAGTTTCTTCAAAATCAGCGCTGGAATTCTCTAATGAGAGGCATTTTCAAATCGTCATATCTCCTTAACGAAACAAAGTTGAGACATGAGGCTTGTGCCAATATATCTTCAGACATCCCTGATGCTCACAATTCAAGAATTTTTTCCTCACCTATTACCGTTTGGCCATGAATTACACTTGTTTGAGGGTAGGAAATTTTTCCCTCGCTCAGATTTCTTCAGATTTCAAACTCTGGAAATGAGGCACTTTTTTCTCTCGTCATATCTTTTTGATTGATTTCAACAGAGACCTGAAAATTTCCATGACTGTTCACCAAAGCCTGCTGTTTCTTACGGTGAAAGAATGATTTTGATGCTCCATATAGATTTAGAGTTACAAAACGTTGTTTGAGGGCAAGTCAAGGCAGTTTTGCTTCGCCTCTACTCAGTTACAGTGTATTACAAGTCATATATCTTCAATAATTTATATTTTACTTCTGAATTATGAAGGCCTGAAGTTTTCCCCATCTCTTCTGAACAAATCGGTGTCAGAATGAGCGTTCTAGCCCCTACGGTTAGGAAATTATGGCCATTTGTTCGAGGGGAATCCTGAATGTGAGAAATACACTGCAGAAAACTCATAGCTGTCTCTGTGTCTGTGTGTGTAAGTGCTGATTACAGCAGGTGGAGCCAATTTAGCTGACCTAGATATACCAAGCACAGACTCTTAACGGCCTCTGTACACTTTGCTCTATGTGTATGTGTGTGTGTATATCAATATTTCTCCCATGTTAAAGTATTACTCCTCCATAATAGTATTTGTGCTAAATCAAAGTACTTCTACTACATCTTAGTACTTCTGCTCAATCATAGTATTTCTGCTAAATCATAGTATTTTTGAAAAATCATGGTATTTGTGCCAAATCATGGTTTGGGGGCAGAACCATAATATTTATTTTATGTTATGAGATTACTACTAAGTGCAGGAATGTCTGTTATGTTATAGTTTATGTGCTGAATATAGTATATCTGCCAAATCATAGTATTTATCCCAAATCATAGTATTTATGCAAAATTACAGTATTTCTGCTAAAAAGCAGAAATAGTACCTTTTAGCAGAAATTTCTGTGAAAAGATATTATTTATGTTAAAACATAGTATTTCTGCTAAATCATAGTATTTCTGCCAAATCATAGTATTTGTACTTATTCATAGTACTTGTGCCAAATCATAGTATTTGTACCCAATCATAGTATTTCTGCACTATGATCGTATTTGTGCCAAATCATGGTATCTTTTTGCCAAATCATGGTATTTGTGCCAAATCATGTTATTTGTGCCCAGTTAAAATTTCTGTTATATTAGTGTTACTACTAAGTCATAGAATTTCTGTTATGTTATAGTATATCTGCTGATTATGGTATATGTGCCAAATAATAGTATTTATAGCAAATAATAGTATTACTGCCCAAACATAGTATTTCTTGTAGTATTTGTAGTAGTAGTTGTTGTAGTATTTGTGCAAAAGCATAGAATTTCTGCAAAATCATAGTATATCTGTTATGTTATAGTATTACTACTAAGGCATAGTATTCCTACCAAATCATAGCATTCCAAATCATAGTATTACTGCAATTCCATAGTATTTGAGCGAAATCGTAGTATTTGTGCAAAAACATACTATGTCTGCAAAATCACATTATATCTGCTATGTTATAGTATTACTACTAAGGCATAGTATTTCTACCAAATCATAGTATTCCTTCAAAATCATAGTATCACTGCAATTTCATAGTATTTGAGCGAAATTGTAGTATTTGTACTAAATCATGGTACTTGTACCAAATCATAGTATTTTTTGCAAATCATATTATTTGAACCAAAACATTGTATTTGTACGAAGTCATAGTATTTCTTCTAAATCATAGTATTTCACCCAAATCTCAGTAGTTGTGCTAAAACCCAGTATTGTTGCCAAATCGTAGTATTTGTACTGAAACATAGTATTTGTGCCAATAAGAGTATTTGTACTAAATCATAGTACTTGTGCCAAATCATAGTATTTCTGCCATATTGTGCTAGTTGTGCAAAAACATAGACTGTCTGCAACATCATAGTATATCTGTTATGTTATAGTATTACTACTAAGTCACAGTATTTCTGCCAATTCGTAGTATTTGTACTAAATCATACTACTCGTGCCAAATCATAGTATTGAAATCAAAATATAGTATTTGTACCAAAGCATTGTATTTGTACGAAGTACAGTATTTCTGCTTTGTCATAGAATTACTGCAATTTCATAGTATTTTGAGGAATCCCTTTTGTTATAGTATTACTTCTAAGTCATAGTATTTCTGCTTTGTCATAGTATTACTGCTATTTCATAGTATTTGAGTGAAATTACAGTGTTTCTGCAAAAACATTGTATTTCTGCAAAATCATAGTATTTCTCTCATCTTAAAGTACTCAATTATTGTATTTGTGCCAAAGTTTAGTATTTCTGCCAAATGATATTATCTCTGCTAAATCATAGTGTCTGCCAAATCATAGTATTTGTGCCAAATTATGGGATTTTGCCAAAACATGGTACTTGTGCCAAAATATAGTATTTGTGCCCAATTAATATTTCTGTTATGTTATAGTAATACTACTAAGTCGTAGAATTTCTGTTATGTTCTGCCAAATCATAGTATTACGGCTATTTCAAAGTATTTGAGTGAAATTACAGTGTTTCTGCACAAACATTGTATTTCTGCTAAATCATAGTATTTCTGTTATCTTAAAGTACTTGCACTCAATTATAGTATTTGTGCCAAAGTTTAGTATTTCTGCCAAATCATATTATCTCTGCTAAATCATAGTGTCTGCCAAATCATAATATTTGTGCCTAAGCGCAGCATTTGTACCAAAACATAGTATTGCTGCTATATCATAGTATTTGAGCCAAATCATAGTATATGTCCTAAAGCATAGTATTTCAACAAAATCACAGTATTTCTGCTATGTTATAGTATTTGTGCTTGTAGAAAAACCTGTGTTAGTGTGAGCTACATTACCCAGCAGCCTCTGAGCAGTGAGGGAATTCATGAGTTAGATGGTCTTCCTTCGTTCCTGGGCTAACGATTGAGGAGAGAGCTGCTGGGAAGGGGAGCAAATAGCCCATCCTGTATTTGTTGGGGATGGTGTGTGTCACATAAACGTGAGTTAATGTTCCATGCTTAAGATGTTTACCCTGCTACTTGTGTGTATTGGTTTTAGTTACCTTTAGCGTATGTGCTAGTTAGCGATAGCTATGGCAGCACAGTTATTTGATTGTTTTGGGCTTGTTCCTGCTTTGTTTGTTCCCCCTGCAAATTTATGTGAATTTGTACACTGTAATATTGCTGTATTACGTAGTGGCTAAGTAGGAGGCTGACTGTTACTAAGTGCATCAGTGTACATAGGTCATCTCTTGTGTTGGAGTGCCCTCTTGTGGCGCCTTTTGGGTAGTGCCTTAGTAAACGTGAACACTGCAAAGAAGTGGTATCAGACTGGTTTGTAGTGGAGGAATTTGTTGCCAGTTTCTTTCATCTTTAATCCGTATTCATGTTGTAATGTAGTAGTACCACAATATGGCAGAAACACTATGTTTTGGCACAAATACTTTGATTTGGTATACTTTAGCTTCTTCACCCCTTTTCAGCAAAATTTTCATTTTTTTCACCCCTTTTCAGCACAAATTCCAGCTTTTTTGGCGGTTTTCAGAAAAAAAAACTCTTTTCAGCAGAAACTCTGCTGATTCATCTCTTTTCAGCGCAAGTTTCTGCTTCTTTGCCTCTTTTCTGCAGAAATTCTGCTGATCCACCTCTTTTCTGCAAAACTTTCAGCCTTTTCACCTGTTATCAGCACAGTTCTCAGCAGCTTCTGCTCATTTCAGCAGAATTGTCCGTCTCTCCACAACAACTTTTTGCAACTTTTCATCTTTTTCAGCTTTTCAGCAGACAGCTTCAGCGTCAAGGCATCCACACAGCATTTTCGCAGGAAATGCAAATTTTTCTAGTTGTGTGGATGCTGGAGGCATCCACACTATTGAGTTCCTGTTTCTCTTTATTCTTTATACTTTATTATTATTATTATTATTATTATTATTCCAGTTGCTTCCGTACGTTTTTTGGCACTTTTCTACTTCCACAATTTTCAGCCGATTTTCACCGTTCAAATTTTAAACTATTCTGCTATTTCTGCTAATGATTGCTATGACTTTTGGTATTTTTAACTCTTATACTTTTTAAAATATTACGTTTTTTTCCTTTAATTTGTCCCATTGAAATGAATGGGAAACTTCCGCAATTCTGCTAAAACTTACTCTTTTTTGAAACTTAACTACGTTCTCATACTTTCGCCTAGAACAACCATTCAAATTTTAAAATGTTCACAAATTATTGGGCTATTCATGAATGATTCAGCTTTTTCATATCTGTTACCGTTTTCATCGTATCCCTCTCTAAGTTTTGAGTTTCATCTTTGTGATTTTTCACAAAATACATGCGTTGTTATGGTTGCTATGCAGTTGGTTCTAAGTGAGCCACTGTACCTTTGGCAATTTTCTCTTCATGTCCGAACAACTTCTTGCTACTCGCTCAATTTTCACTTAACCCACACAAATTATACATCAAAACGTAGGTATTTTTGCTGGCTTTCAGAAAATGTTACTATCATTGTTGTGAGATTTATAGAATTTTGGCAAATCACCTCAGACCAACACAAAGTCAGAAAACTCTCCATAGAAAGTCAATGGAGAGCTTGTTCAAAATCATCGCTTGATTTCTCTAATGAGAGGCATATTCGAATCGTCATATCTCCTTAACGAAGCGAAGTTAAAACATGAGGCTTGTCCCCGTATATCTTCAGACACTCCTGATGCTCACAATTCAAGAATTTCTTTCTCACCTATTACCGTTCTGAAATGAGTTAGACTTGTTTGAGGGTAGGAAATTCGTCCTTTGCTCAGATTTCTTCAGATTTCAAACTCTGGAAATGAACCACTTTTTTCTCTTGTCATATCTTTTTAATGGATTTCCACAGAGACCTGAAAATTTCCATGATTGTTCACCAAAGCCTGCTGTCTCTTACGGTGAAAGAATGATATCGATACTCCAAATAGATTTAGAGTTAGAAAGCGTTGTTTGAGGGCAAGTCAAGGCAGATTTTGCTTGCCTCTACTCAGTTATGGTGCATTAGAAGTCAAATATCTTCAATAATTCATATTTTAATGATAAAGTGTCAACACTTTAAGATTCCCCCATCTCTTCTGAACAAAACGGTGTAAGAATGACTGTTCTAGCCCCTACGGTTAGGAAATTATGGCCATTTGTTTGAGAGGAATCCTCACTATGAGAAATTCACTGCATAAATCCTGTCTCTGTGCTCTGTGTGTGTAAAAACGGCTGCACCTGTTTTGGCGGGAAAAAGTACACAGCCTCTCTGATTGGTGGATTCAAATTTAGCAGCTCCCAGGCTGCTTGACTGACCTAGAAACTTGATTTTCTCTCCCTGTGTGTGTGTGTGTGTGTGTGTGTGTGTGTGTGTGTGTGTGTGTGAGAGACAGAGAGAGAGAGATAGAGAGGGCGAGAGAGAGTTTTTATGGGAGCATCTTATTGTATGATTTAAATTCAATATATTTAGACTGGTTGACTGAATTTGATCCTCTGTGTGTCTCTCTGTGCATGTGTGTTTCCATATGTGTCCATATTTGTGATTGTGTCACTGTTATACTTTTTTTTGCTGATTTTTTTCATTTAACAATTACATTTGAGGGACCCTTAGCATGTTCAGGATTCTTTCAGCTGTCCATTTTGCTTTTCCAATTTTTCTATTTAAGTTATTACTATTTTGTTGAGTCATATCATTTCTGCTGCTTTTCAGTATTTGTGCTAAATACAGCATTTCTGCAAAATCATACTATGTCTGCTATTTTATGAGATTTGTGCTAAATACAGCATTTCTGCTAAATCATACTATTTCTGCTATTTCATAAGATTTGTACTAAATATAGTGTTTCTGCCAAATATAGTATTTCTGCTTAATTATAGTATTTCTGCCATTTTATAGTATTTGTGCTAAAACATAGTATTTCTACTAAATGTAGTATTTATGCTTAATCATACTATTTGTATATATTTCTGCCAGGACCCCAGGCAGCTAATCCTCTGTGAGGACTGATACATATAAAATTTACATATCAGGGCCTGCACGGCTTCCCAGCCAGCCAATCATATCTGAGGTCTGCCCTTTCTTCTCTCGTCATATCTCAGCGACAGATGTACAAAGAGCAATGCAAATCACAGTCAAAGTACACGAAAGTACGCTGATTCACCCAGTACAAGAATTATGCTTCTAGTCCACCTAGTTTTTGAGTTACACGACGTTTTGTAACTCCAAAAAACTGTCTTTTTTGCCTCTCACCGCAATCTAATTCTGACTGCTCATCACCCTGTTTTCCAGGCGCTCGCTCTCTTTCCCAGTGGCGCAGTTGGTAATGACACAGGTCTGCAACCAAAAGGTCGTGGGTTCAATTACACCTTGGGCAACATGTTTTTTTTCCCTACAAATTAATACACTATCACAGACCAGTAATTGATATTCATCATTTATTACAATTCTGCAAACTTTTATGATTTTAGCAGCTTTTCTAATATGGACCTCAGATTCTTGTTAACACTCCATGGCACAAATACTCTTCCCTTTAGGCTCTGTGTATGTGTGTGTGTATCAATATTTCTCCCATTTTAAAGTATTACTCCTCCATAATTGTATTTCTGTTAAATCAAAGTACTTTTACTACATCTTAGTACTTCTGCTCAATCATAGTATTTCTGCTAAATCATAGTATTTTGCCAAATTATGGTTTTTGTGCCAAATCATAACATTTGTTTTATGTTACAGTATTACTACTAAGTGGAGGAATTTCTGTCATGTTACAGTATATGTGCTGATTACAGTATTTCTGCTAAATCATAGGATTTCTACTATATTATATTTTTCTTTCTAAATATAGCATTTCTGCTATATAATTGTATTACTGCTATGTTATAATATTTGTGCTAAACCAGAGTATTTCTGCTGAAACATAGTATTTCTGCCGAATGATAGTATTTCTGTCAAATTACAGTATTTTTGCTAAAACATAGTATTTTTAAAAAAAAATTTCAATATTAATAGTAAATTACAGTGTCTCTGGTAAATCGCAGCATTTCTGCTATGTTGTACTGTTTTTCTAAATCATAGTATTTCTGTAATGTTTAAGAATGTTTGCCTAAATATATTCTTTCTGTTATCTTATACTATTTCTCCTAAATTCTTGTATTTTTGAGAAGTTATCGTGTTTCTGGTAAGTTACAATATTTCTGCTAAGTTCTGCTATGCTATTGTATTTCTGCCAAGTATTATGTTTCCTCTAAGATATTGCAGTTCGGCTAAGTTACTACATTTTAGCAAAGTTCCTTTTCTTCTGCAAAGTTTTTACAAATTCTGCAACTTTTCAGCTTTTTCTGCTTGTTTCAGCAGACAGCTTCAGCATTACAGCATCCACACTGCATTTTCGCAGGAAATGCAAATTTTTCTAGTTTATCTTTATTCTTCTAGTTGCTCCGTTTTTTGGCACTTAACTACTGCCTCAGTTTTCAGCCGATTTTCTCCGTTCAAACTCTAAACTGTTCTGCTCTTTCTGCTAATGACTGCTATGACTTTTGGTGTTTATTAATGTTATACTTTTTAAAATATTACACTTTTTTCCTTTAATTTGTCCCATTGAAATGAATGGGAAACTTCCACAATTCTGTGCAATTAACTCAGAGTGAGCACTGGTCCTTTCTGAAACTTCTCTTCATGTCCGAACAACTTCTTGCTGCTCACTCAATTTTCACTCAAGCCCCATAAACTATACATCAAAACGTAGGTATTTTTGCTGGCTTTCAGACAATGTCACTATCATTGTTGTGAGATTTACCGTTTTTTCGCAATTTGCCTCGGAGTGACACAAGGTCTCAGTACTCCCCATTCAAAGTCTATGGGGAGGTTTTGAAATTCAGAGCTGAAATTCTGAAACGGGAGGCATTTTCAAATCGCCATATCTCTTTAACAAAGCAAAGTTAGGACATGAGGCTTGTGCCAATATATCTTCAGACACTGCTGACACTCACAGTGGAAGCAGTTTTTACAATTATCTTACCGTTGAGCAATGAATTACGTTTGTTTGAGGGGTGGAAATCTGTCCTTCTCTCAGTCTTCAAACTCTGGAAATGAAGCCGTTTCTTCTCTCGTCATATCTCCGTGACGGAGGTAGAACGAGCTATGAAAATCGCAGTCAAAATACACCAAAGTCCGCTGATTCACCCAGTACAAGAATTATGCTGCTAGCCCTCCTAGTTTTTGAGTTACACAATGTTTTGTAACTCCAAAAAACGGCGTTTTTCGCCTCTCACCGCGATCTAATTCTGACTCCTCAAGTCTCTGTCTTTCAGACCGCCACCCCCTTTCCAGGTGGCGCAATCAGTAATGACACGGCTCTGCAGCTCAAAGGTCGTGGGTTCAATCCCACCTTGGTCCACATGTTTTTTTTTCACTACAAATGAGTAGTGCAAAAACATACTATGTCTGCAACATCACAGTATATCTGTTATGTTATAGTATTACTACTAAGTCACAGTATTTCTGCCAATTCGTAGTATTCGTACTAAATCATACTACCTGTGCCAAATCATAGTATTCAAATCAAAATATAGTATTTGTACCAAAGCACTGTATTTGTACGAAGTATAGTATTTCTGCCAAATCATAGAATTACTGCAATTTCATAGTAATTTTGAGGAATCCCTTTTGTTATAGTATTACTTCTAAGTAATAGTATTTGTACTGAAACATAGTATTTCTGCCAAATCATAGTATTACTGCTATTTCATAGTATTTGAGTGAAATTATAGTGTTTCTGCAAAAACATTGGTTGGTATTGGTTTTAGTTACCTTTAGCGTATGTGCTAGTTAGCGATAGCTATGGCAGCCCAGTTATTTTATTGTTTTGGGCTTGTTCCTGCTTTGTTTGTTCCCCCTGCAAATTTATGTGAATTTGTACACTGTAATATCGCTGTATTATGTAATGGCCAAGTAGGAGGCTGACTGTTACTAAGTGCATCAGTGTACATAGGTCATCTCTTGTGTTGGAGTGCCCTCTTGTGGCGCCTTTTGGGTAGTGCCTTAGTAAACGTGAACACTGCAAAGAAGTGGTATCAGACTGGTTTGTAGTAGAGGAATTTGTTGCCAGTTTCTTTCATCTTTAATCCGTATTCATGTTGTAATGTAGTAACTTTTGTGGTACAAATACCACAATATGGCAGAAATACTATGTTTTGGCACAAATACTTTGATTTGGTATACTTTAGCTTCTTCACCCCTTTTCAGCAAAATTGTCATTTTTTTCACCCCATTTTAGCAGTTTTTCTAATATGGACCTCAGATTCTTCTTAACGCTCCATGGCAGAAATACAGACAAGTACACAGCCTGATGAAGCAGACAGAGGCAGTACCTCTGATTGATGAATTTGAGCAGAACCAGGTTGTTCTGCCTCTTTTCAGCAGAAATTCTGCTCATTCACCTCTTTTCAGCGCAATGTTCTGCTTCTTTCCCTCTTTTCTGCAGAAATTCTGCTGATTTACTTCTTTTCTGCCAAATTTTCAGCCTTTTCACCTCTTATCAGCACAATTCTCAGCAGCTTCTGCTGATTTCAGCAGAATTGTCAGTCTGTCCACCTCTTCTTTGCGAGAATGAGTTTGGGTTAGTGAGATGAATAGCTGACTTGAGCCTGGCCAGGTCAGGTTCGAATCCAGCTCAGGGCGACCAAGCCAAGCCAGCTCCGATCAGCAACAACCCTGTTATCATGGTTCCGATTAGGTAGATATCTTCAGCACTCAGACTTCTCGTTGAGAAAAGGGTGTCAGTTGCATTCAGAGACCAGTTGATCAAATCCATAATTCCTCTTTTAAGTTTTAGAGAACAGACTGTGAGAGAGTGTTTCAGGGAAAGTAATACAAAAAACACGAGACTACACAAGGACACAAGAAGGAAAGCTAAGGGAGAGGAGGAGGAGGAGAGGAGAAAAGTGCGACTGCCTTCGTCAAGAGCAAGAGCAATTGCCATGTAAAGAATGCAAAAATGCAATTATGTAAAAAAAAAACTGTTTAATTAGAATATTTCATTCATTCAGATCTGGCATGTCTTATTTTTGTGCTCTTTTTTTTTAGCGCTGTATATTGCATTACTTCCTCCAAATGTGCTCTGTAGTGTTTTTACTCTCCATCTATGCAGAGTGACCAGCACCATGTTATAGGTCTGGTGAACTCTATCATCAGCTCGTTGTGTTCAAGAGGAGGCACTTCCTATGACTCCAGTCATTGTCACTTTTACCTAATTTTTGTGATGTGTTTGCTTATGTGCTGGCTGAAGCCTGTATCTCTCTCTCTCGCTCTCTCTCTCTCTCTCGCTCTCTCTGTGTAAAAGTCACCCCTGCACTAACTACTGATATGTTGAGAACAAGTGTTTGTGCATTAACAGGGTTCCACTCTATGAAACTGATTTTTCTTACAAATATGATTTTTATATTAACATGTGGTTTCAGAAAGTGTAACTGTTAAGGCTATAGTTTAGATGGTTGTCTTTAAAACCTTTACTGTAGCAGGGGTGAACAAGTGGGTGCAAGTCCATTTAGGTCAGAATTCATATGATTACAACCAATAGGTATTAGAATAAAATAAATAAATATTAATATTATGCAATGAACATGTCAGGAGTCACTGTTAAAAAGTCTCATGGCAGTGGGGTTAAAGGACCTCCTGAACCTCTGACTCCTGCAATGCAGTGAGGTGAGCCTCTGCAGCTCCTACTGTCCTGTGACAATGCTCAGGTGAACACCAACACCAGCCCCTTGGTGTTGGTGTTCAGGAGAAGACGGTTCTTATTACTCCAACCAGTTAAATAAATGTATCATAATACACTACATTTTAACATAATGAACTTATATTTATTTGTGACTTTTAACCATTATTTCAAATTCAAATAATCCTGTTTGAAATATTTATTCAACTTATAGAATTAAATTTCTGCTAGTTGTTTTTTGTTGAAAAGAAATCTAGTAAAATAATATTTAAATTTACATATATTTTCACGTTTTCAATGCCAATTTTGTGTAATACCGGAGTTTCCCACTACCCGTGAATGCCTCTTTTTTTACGTGTCCGGCTCACTCCTGCATCTCCGCCCACTTCCTCACTGATCACTGCCGGTAAGAATTGCTGCTCTGCTTCTCTTCTCTGAAATTAAATGTCTATAAGCTGTTTGAGTGATTTACCGAGTTGTTGTTAGTGACTTATAAAGACAGTCGAAGTATAAGTCATGTTAAAGTAACACAATGGCTGCTTTTTTAGTGAAACGTTGTAATTTTAGTATTTAAAAGGAGTGTTTGGTATGCTAGCCCTAGCAACCTAAGCGCTAACGCCTAGCCTAGCTCCTATAGGCCCAGTGTGAAATGAATATGGTTCATTTGATTGTATAATACAGTTATTGTGTTGTTTTATTTGGTTCATTTGGTGTGTTAGTGTTTCTGAGTCTCTTAGGGAAGCTGACATTAGTTCTCCTCTTCATAAATCAGTCAGTTAAAACGGCCTCATGCTTTAGGTTGTAAGGTAATGAGCCGCGATTTTAGAACCACTGATTAGCTGCTGAAGCAGCAGGGTCGGCAACTTCAAAGGAGACTGAAGGCCGGGAGAAAAGAGTCACGTGCCCGTGGGGGTGTGTCTGTGTTGTGGGTTAATTAACAGAAGGGAGAGAGAGCGAGGATAAAACATAATATAAGAATAATAAGATCTCCTAACAAGAAGAAGATTTGTTAATTAATTAATTTTAGTTTTTTAGTTCCATTTTTAAGAACTGTTTAACAAACAGTTGTTTGTGCAGGTTGTTTTTAAATAAAACCTACACCTGCATTTCTTTTTTTAACTTATCACTTTGTGAAAAATTAATGAAATATAAAAAAGGCCACCTTCAAATAAATAAAATGCAGCAGTGCGCCATTAATATTATTAATATGTAGATATTTAAAACAACAGCATATTAAATGATACCAAATGACACTGTGTGCAGGTGATGATGTTTTTAGGAAGCAGAATTTGAATGTAGACCAACTCAAATGTTGAAGCCTACAACTATATCACCCAAGCTTTAATTTATGATTGTTCATGCTTTGAAATTGTGATGTCAGAATTTGATAAATTGTGCAGTGCTAGGCTAGGTGTAGCAAATCATTGCTGTGTTATCTAATAGCACCAAACTAATAGAGCTATCACATAACTGAGAAACTTGTGTAGCTTATTACAAATGCATGAAACCACATATTACCTTAATGAAGACAGTAATCTTTAATAAGGTGTAGAAAAAAAGAGAAGAATTTTTGTTTATATTCCAGCTATGATAAACAAAGAAGTGTACTGAATCTTTTGGACTACACAGAGTGATGTAGTATTGACTGTGATGCTGATTTGAGTTGTCTCATTCTGTATTTTTGTGCTTTGTCTTTTGTTACACAGAGTGAAAGAGATCTTTGGTTTTGCCTTTGCTGGTAAGTAAACAGTGATTGTAACTGAAGCAGTATGAACCTGGCATTGTGTAGCACATTTGACGAGTTACATACAGTAGTTTTACTTTTTGTGATATGTTTCCATTTACTGATTGGCAAAAACACAGGATTTGTGACCTGTAGCAGCAAAGCACCCACACAGGTCCTCTGCATAGGAAATATGTGGTGTGTCCTGCACTTGTGCCAACAAATATTGGTGCCTGTTCTTTGCATTTCTGTAGTAATAATGCTTTTATTACACATGCTATAGCCATGTGAGACCCTGCAGTTCAATTATCTCCTCTTTAGACTACAGTAAACTTAAAAAAAGCTTAAAGTAATTGAGGATTTTACTAGTTAATTTGTGTCACAGTAAATTGGATTGTGTGTGAAGAGGCTCAACAGTCTGAATCATCAAACAGTGATCTCATGTATTGTTTCCTTTCTCTAGACTGCTGATCTGATCGTCTCAAATCTGGTAAGTAAAGGTTTGTCTGATGTCCAGTGCTGGGATAAGTCTTTCTTCCTTGCAGATTTATTTTGTTTATGCTTTTTTGTGTCACGTTTAAATGTTTAAATCATCGAACAAGGATAACCTGAAAAATACAAAAAGCAGTTTGACGGTGATGATTTTATTTATGAAGCACAGAAAATCAAACCAGAACAACCTGGTCTAATGTAAAAACATGTTGCTGTCTAATACCCAGCTGTGGAAGCCCTGATAGCAACAAGTACCATTAAGCATTTACGGTAATTAGCAATGACTGATTTACATCACTGGGGGGGATTTTGTCCACCCTACTTTCAGAATTATTTTCATTAAGGTCCAATATAAGGTTTTCAAGTCATGTAAAGTATCTCAATTTCATTAAAGTCCAGACTCTGAATAGTCTACACCAATAGTTTTGTTCATTCAGAGTTGGACTTGCTTGTTTGATTCAGATTAATTTCCTGCTGTTAATCCCAAGTGTGATTTAGCTGAAGCTCAGAAGCTGATGGCTTGATGCAGGTCCCGAAGTAGTAAAGGAACTCTGGACCATCACAGTAACAGCATCATGTTTGACTTTAATACTGGTGTTTTTCTGAAATTCGTCTCTCACTATTGGAGACTCAGTTTAGTGCAGTGAGTCAGCACAGCTCTTGGTGATCATCAAGATGTTTTTAGGCAAATGTGAGAAAGGATTGGTGTTCATTTTGGTAAGTTAATTAATAAATTTGATTTGATTGGATGTAAAGTTAATGTAGAACAGGAAGCCTGAAACTGACTGCTCTAATGTCAGTGTGTAGGTTTATTTGGACCATATAATATTTACAGTAACTGTTGCAGCACATCTTGGTTTAAATTAATAGACTGTGTTTGTTTTTTATTGTGTTAACAGAATGCAAAAATGTCCTTATGTCAGTTCCACCACCATTTGTTAAACTTGTCATTCAGTTCAGTGCAATATGCACTGTATTTTTCAGATTATAAGGCATAAGGGCAATGAACGGGTCTGTTTTTTAAACACAAGGTACATTAAGCCAAACAAAACAGCCAGACAAGTCAAGCTGTATTCAACTCATTCACAATAACTCGCAACATTGTTCAGTTGTAACACATACAATACAGAACAATACACTCACTCTTTGAGTTTATTCCTCTTTCACAAATTCTTCATGGGTGGATCAGTTTGAAACCTGCTTCTTAACAGGTGCCAGGTCCTTATACTCACGCACACAGCATAATATTGTGTTAAAGCACAGTGCGAATTACACCATGAGGCTCGTAACTACGGTAGCTGTAATGCTCCTTCAGTCCATTAAGCAGGTGCGGCTTTGTAGCTTATCAAAGTTGTACTACAACATTTTGAGAGATTTTTTAGCGCCGTGTCACACATAGAATTGGTTTGAAGTCAGAAAGCACAGCCAGAATAAATACATAAGGCACACTGTCTATTTTTTAGAAAATTAAAGGATTTTAAGTGTGCCTTATTGTCCAAAAAACACAGTAAATCCAGCTTTATTGGAAATATGTCTAATTCCAGTTTCTTTCTCTCTTACAGGTGACCTTTTGCAGAAAGCCCTCTCCCTCTATCATTAACAAGCCATTCAGCCTGTCCTATCACTCTCCCTACTCTATCTATTTTGACAAGCCATTCTATCTTGTATCACTCTATCCCAAGAGCTCTATCTAATTTACCAAAAATCAAGTTTTGACTGGAATCAAGTTTTGACTGGAATCAAGTTTGACTGGAATCAAGCTTTGACTGGAATCAAGCTTTGACTGGTCCAGTTTTTGGGAATTGAAGTTACCAGTACTTCATCTATCTGTTACAGAATTCTGACAGGTCACTGCTCTCACTGCTCCTTCTTTCCTATCGTTAAAGTCTCTCACATCCAGTCTTTTGCTGGAAATTACAAGTAGAAAGTTGAAATTACAATAATAGAATTACAGTACAGTAGAAACTATTTACACAGCCGTAGATTTGTCATTTTAATTTTTACTTGGGACACTTTGGAATAAACACTGATAGTTTGGCTTAGAGGTTCAATTGCTTTGATACATTATATAAAATTTACAACTTCTTAAAGGTTTTTGTAATAAGATAAACTTGTTATTTTATACGACACATTCAGACTGCTGTATTCACAAAAATATTAAATTAGATAACTTCATATACATTTTGCTAGTCTGTTTCATTGACTGTAATATTTGACTATAGTAGGTTTATACTATTACTATTTAGGGACAATCTAATTTCTGTTACTCAGTGTAAGTATTCAATTACAATTGTCATCTAGAGGCTGCCCTGAGAACCCAGACTTCCTGTTTCCTGACTGCTGCAGAACATCCAGCTGAAGAATCCCCATCACCTGTCATCTGATCACCACACCATCACAGCTCCTTATATTTGCTTTAAATTTTAAATATCTGAAAGATTTACACAAAGTCTACTTAAAAGCTAAGAGTTTTATTATAGCCTGTTGATTGATTGTTGAGATTTATTCTGCATATTACATTACAGAAGTATAGACCTATTTGTTATCCAGTCTGGTTAAAAAAAAATATAAGAAGTAATAATATAAAGTTTTTGAAAAAGTTACAATAAAACAGACCAAAGTGTTTTCAAAGAACTTTAAATACCTTTTATATTGAGTTTGTATTTAAGTCAGCCTTTTACAGCAATTCTGATAAATCTCTGATTTAATAGAAACTTGAGGAGTCATTAGTTTTTCAGTGTTTACAGGTTGAGTTTTGTTTACATTTGTGTATAAATACATATAAGATCCAGTTTGTACTTGCACAGAATGCCAAGAAAAGGTCAAAGGTCGCAGTCCCAGAAGCTTAGATGGCAAAAGCAGAAAGAACAGTGTCAGCTAGCTGTTTCTCAAGAGCGGTGAGCTGTCTATCAGAGTGCAGGCAGTGTTCAGACAGCTGCAGTGTCTTGTGCAGATGTGGTAAAGAGAGGTGTTTGCTCAGCATGTGTGCCAAATGCTAAAGTACAGCAGGTAATCCAGACTGAACCCCAGGTAACTGTGCAAACACAGCATGATGGAGAAGCTCCAGGACCGTCTCATGTACAGGTTACAACAGTGAAACTCGTCCACGAGTGAGTAGCATCTGTGCATCCCGAAGCCAGGCCTCTGCTAAGTATGGAAAGTACAGGAATCAGCAATGCATGGCTAACAGTTTGGTTTTCCTGTCGTTCTTACACGAGGATGAATTTATTACGAGAGCAGATCTTAACCGTGTGTTGGACAAAGGCCATGCCATGCATTCAGATGCAAGAAAGAGGTTTGTGAACAGCGTGTTTCTAGCCTCCGATGAGCTTCCCACAGTGGTCACCAGCCGCAGACACGAGTATCAAGTGGATATGTCTCAGTTTGCTCGTTATGGCACATTTGATGGTACAAATCACCTTCCGAGCCTTGAACAGGGACTACAGTGTTTGGTTTCAGACGTTCGCTACGCTTTGCTAGTCATGGGAGGAACCGTCATTGCAGTTTGCAGGCTGACTTCAGGTGAATACGCATATTTTGACCCTCACCCACGTAAGTCTACAGGAATGCCATTGTCACTAGGTGTAAGTGGTGGAACTGCAGTTATGTTAAAATTCACACGTCTTAACGACATGATTGACAGGCTCAAATGCTTATACGGAATGTTTAGCATCGCACCAACCTGCACTTATGAGCTACAACCTGTTGAGTTTCAGAGTGCAAACGCAGCTTACCAAAGAGATGCTAATCAAACCACCGAATACAGGAAAACCGCTACAAATGTTCTTGCACCAGCTTTAAATGAACCTGTTCATGAATTAGACTCCCAGACATCCACTGAGCAGACATGGAAAACTGTGACGGAAACTTTAACCACTGAAGTCACGTCATTCAGCACGGATTTAAATGAGACAGCAGCTGCATCTCTGCTATATCAAACCTCCACATCTTCTGTGAGTGAAACTCAGGTAACATCAAATTCTGTTCCTCAGAATGATTCACACACTGCCTCCTGTTCAACCACTACAACAGAGGAACTCTTACATAAACTTCTAAAATGTAATAAACAGCAAAGGAGAAAAATGAGGAGAAGATTATTGGCCGAACAGAAACTACCACAAAGGAAGGAAAATCACAAAAAGAAAGAAAGGCAGACGTACACTTCTGATGAAAGCCTTAAGGCAAAGAAAAAAAATTCCAGTAAGTCCCATGATCCTGATCACAGACAGAAGTGTGTGTACAAAAATAATTTGTATAAACTAAATGCTACATATCGAGAGAAACAGAGAGAACATTTCAGAAAGATCTATAGAGAAAGAGATGTTTATAAGGAAAAACAAAAGGAGCAAATGAGAAGGCTGTATAGACAAAGTGCTCAAATTCGAGAGAGAAAAAGAGAACGTGTAATAAGGATGTATAAAGACAATCCTATATTCAGAGAAAAGCAGAAGGAACATATGAGAAGAACATACAGAGAGTCTACCAAAGTCAGAGAACACAGAAAGAGCGTATGAGAAGAACCTACAGAACTTGTACTAGATTCAGAGAGAAACATAAAGCTTACATGAGGTCATATGTATATAATCTATATAAAGAAAGTGAAGAATTCAAACAGAAAAAACGATCTTACATCACTAAACGTTATGGAGAAGAGACACAATTTCAGCAACAGCACAAGGACAATATGAGAGAACGAATGAGAGTAAAATATTGGAATGTTTTTTCTTTCAGACAGATGCATAATATCAGATGTACAATGAACATAAAAAGAAAATATCGTCAGATGCATCGACCAGCTGAAAGTTTTCAGTGTCATCCAGATAATAGTTTAATGAATGAGGCCATATCTCGTTTCAGATCAAACATTAAATCAGCACCATCTTATGTTTGTACTGTTTGTCTAAAAGCTTCTTTTCCTAATCAGGTGAAAATTTGCAAACGAGCAAATTACTCAAAATACCAAACTGTAGCTCAGCAGTGTCTAACTGGTAAATTTATTCATGTGTGTGATGAAGCATGCAATGATCAATGCAACTTTCCTGTTGAGAGAAAAAAGGAGTATATCTGTCACACGTGTCACAGTTCCCTCAAAAGTGGACGGATGCCAAGGCTTGCTGCTGTCAATGGTTTAGAACTGCAGGATATTCCAGCTGAACTGTGTGATCTCAACATTCTGGAGAGACATCTGATTGCCAAATGCATACCATTTGCAAAGATTATTCCACTTCCAAAGGGCAGACAAAGACTCATACGTGGTAATGTGGTGTGTGTACCATCTGAAGTCCAACAAACAGTTGACTGTTTACCTCGGCTCAGAAACCATTCCCAGATAATGAGGATCAAGTTGAAAAGACGACTGTGCTACAAGGGCCATCAGCTGTTCCAGACTGTCACCTGGTCTAAACTGATCCAAGCCCTGCGTAAACTGAAACAGATTCATCCACAGTACACAGATATTGTTATCAGAGATGATGCATTGCTTTGTGATCCAACGTTACCTGATGATGACAGCAGTGATGAAGCCAGCATGGGAAGTGATGATTATGATGAAGCAGATCTAATGGAAATTGACAACTATGAAAAAGATGCCCTTTTGTGTGAAAATGAGTCTGAAAGTGAACAAGATATTGATATGGTATCCTGTGATGAACAACCAGAAGAACAAAATCCTGAGGAACCAGAAAGTGATTTGAACAATGGAGGTTTTGCTCTAGAAAGTTGTCTGCAGCCTGTAGACATTTCAGAAGAGATTCTCTGTTTCACTGATAACACATATTGTGTGGCGCCTGCAGAAAGAAACAGTCCTGTTAGCTTCTTCAGAACTCCTCATTTGGAAGCCATGGCATTTCCTGTGCAGTTTCCTACTGGTCAGAATACACTGGATGAAAAGAGACGTCTTAAACTCACACCAAGTGCTTACTTCAAGTCAAGGCTTTTCAACATTGATGCAAGATTTGCCAGAGACACAAATTATCTATTTTTCTCACAGTTTGTTACCGAAATACACTTGGCTAATTCCAGCATGACAATACAGCTAAGGAAAGGTAAAACTATGACCAAAGATGGACGCAAAATCACATCAGGAATGTTACAAAGTAGAACAGAAGTAGAGAAGATGGTAAGAAATAAAGATGCAATCAGATTTATGCAGCCACTCAGAGGAACTCCAGCTTACTGGCAGAAAACTACCAAAGATCTATTCAGTATGGTTCGTCAAATAGGAACACCTCAGTTCTTTGTCACTTTCTCTGCTGCTGAGATGAGATGGCCCGAAGTGATTCAAGCAATAAAGAGACAACAAGGTGAAGAGGTTGATTTTGAAGCCCTGGACTGGTCAGAAAAGTGTGAAATTCTAAGATCAAATCCAGTAACCACCATGCGAATGTTTGATAAGCGTGTTGAGGCTTTGTTCAGAGATTTGCTTTTTTCTCCTGCACAGCCCCTTGGTGAAATTATTGATTACTTTTACAGAGTTGAGTTTCAGCACAGAGGTAGTCCGCATATACACATGTTGCTGTGGATTCAAGAAAAGGTAGAAGTAGATGTGGATGATGACCAAACTGTCTGTGACTTTGTGGACAGATACATCTCAGCTCAACTCCCTGATCCAGAAAAACAACCTGAACTGCACAAAAAAGTTGCTGAACTACAAAAGCACAGCAAAAACCACACAAAAACATGCTTTAAGAGTGTGAACTCTGGTTGTAGATTTGGGTTTCCAAAACCACCAGCCACAAGAACAATGATTGTGAGACAGGATGAGGATTCAGACACTGAAGCTGCAAAAGCCAAACTCAGACCTTTGTTGAACCTGCTGAAGGAACCTGAAGCTGCTTCCCTCACCATAGAGCAGATTCTGTCACAATGCAACTTGACAATGAATGATTATGAAAAATGCCTCCAAGACATAAACAAGAAAACGGCGCTGATTTTGAAACGTGACCCAAAGGACTGTTGGATCAACAATTACAACCCAGACCTGCTTGAAGCCTGGAACTCTAATTTAGATGTCTCGTTAATATTGAATGCCTATTCATGTATAGAATATCTCTGTAAATATATAACGAAGAAAGAATCTGGCCTCTCTGAATACCTGAAGACGGTTATTGACAACTCTGATAAGAACACGGTCAATGAATGTGATGAAATGAGAGCTGTGATGCAGGCTTACTCAAAAAAGAGAGAGATCAGCGCACAGGAGTGTGTGACTCGCGTCTGTGGCCTAAAAATGAAAAAATGTTCCCGCAGTGTTGTATTTGTACCAACAGATGATAACCCGGTAAAAATGAGTCGCCCGATGAGCTATCTGGAATCCACAGCACATGACAGTTGTAATATTTGGATGACAAGTTTGAGTGATAAATACAAATGCAGACCTGAGACACCAGAATATGAGGAAATGTCACTGGCTGATTTTGCTGCCTTGTGCAGGTTGGTGAGTGGTCCAAATGAAGGAAAAGATGTGCTTCCTCTTCTAAACCAGCTTGGATTTGTACTAAGGCGAAAGAATGATAAACCAGCTATAATCAGGTATTACCACTGTTCACAGGAAAAAGATCCTGAGCAATATTATGGTCGACTGTTGAGACTTTACCTTCCACACAGATCAGAGCAGGAACTGAAACCACAAGGGTTCCAAACCTATCAGTCCTTCTACAACTCAGGTTTTGTGCGACTTCCATGTTCAGACCACAGTGAGTCTGTGAAAAGGGTTGTAAAGAGAAATAAAGACAAGTATGAGAAGAACTCTGAGGATATTGAGAGTGCACTGGAAGAGTTTGAACAAAATAGGGACGTTGTGATTGATGAATGGTGTAATCTTGCTCCTGAATCTGAAGTTGTGAGGTTGCAATGTGATGAGAATCTTCCTGAGAGACATTCTGATGATGAGAACGAACAGGAGAATGTCCCCGACTACAGTCGTCAGTCTGATGCTGTAACAGAGATCAGAGCCGTCAGAGAACAACCTGCAGTCAATCCAGCTGTGGTACGTGTAATGTATCAGAATCTGAACCAGAAGCAGGCCTGCGTGTTCTATGCTATAAGAGACTGGTGTATTCAGCGAGTTTGTGGTTTGAACCCAGATCCATTTTTCTTCTATATCAACGGTGGTGCAGGAACTGGAAAGTCTCATCTGATTAAATGTATTCACTCTGAAGCATCAAAGATCCTGAGCAGACTGCCTTCTAATGCAGAAGAAGCTGACATATCAAATCCAACTGTTTTACTGACGTCATTTACCGGGACAGCAGCTTTTTCTATCAATGGCTCTACATTACATTCCCTACTCAAACTACCCAGGAGTCTGAATCCACCCATTCAAGGACTTGGTAACCAACTGGATGAAGTCAGATCTGAGCTTATAAATGCTGAAATTATTGTTATTGATGAGATTTCAATGGTTTCAAAACCCCTTTTTGCCTATGTGGATGCAAGACTGAAACAAATCAAAGGCACTCAGAGACCTTTTGGTGGAATGTCAGTTTTAGCTGTTGGAGATTTTTACCAGCTGCCACCAGTGCGACAGTCTAAACCTCTCTGCGTTTATGATCCAGAACAGATTGACCTATGGCGGGAACATTTTCAGATGATCACTCTAACCGAGATCATGCGTCAGAAAGATGATGTGGCCTTTGCAGAGATGTTGAACAGGATTAGAGTCAAAGAAAAGACAGATGAGCTTTCTCAGTGCGACAGAGATTTGTTGTCACAGGCTGTGACTGCACCAGAAGAATGTCCAACTGAGGTCTTACACATTTATGCCACCAACAAGAATGTTGAATCCCATAACACATATCCTGAAGAAGCTTCATTTAAACATTATAATCATCAATGCAGACGATTTCCAGAAGGATAAACGTACAGGCAGAATGGCACGAAGAGACAAACCATTTACAGGTGGGCGAAATGATTTATCCGACACCCTGAACGTCGCTGAAGGAGCTCGAGTCATGCTAACCAGAAACTTGGACACACTAAACGGTTTGGTCAACGGTGCTTTTGGTATACTGATAAAGGTGGTGAGATCTGAAAATGATGGACACATAATTAAACTGGGGCTCAGAATGGACAACCGGCAGTCTGTAAGAAGCAACCGCAGTGCTAATGCAGCATCTGATGATCTGGTTTATATTGAGAGAGCAGAGGAGAGCCTGAAGTTTAAAGGAGCGGTACGCAGACAGTTTCCTGTAAAGCTCACATTTGCCTGCACAATCCACAAAACCCAGGGTCTTACAACACAGACAGCTGTAGTTTCAATGAAGAACATTTTTGAACCAGGTATGGCTTATGTTGCTCTCAGCAGGGTGACGTCTCTCAGTGGACTCTATTTGCAGGACTTGGATGAGAACAAGATTTATGCCAATCCCGAGGTAACTGCAGCGCTCCAAACCATGAGACAACCCAGTGTTGAGGAAATGATGCCTCTTCTTCAAGTCAGAGAAACATCCAGCAGACCTGACACTCTTACACTGATCCATCACAATACGGAGGGTTTGCCATCTCACATCAGTGACATCAAGAGTCATCATGAAATGTGTTTAGCAGATGTTTTTTGTCTCACTGAGTCTCACCTCCAAGGCTCCTTTGTTGCAGAAAGTCTTCATTTGGACGGCTACACCATGTTCAAACGCAACAGACATGTGTCCTACACAAACTTTCCTCACATGGCCAGCAGAAGTGGTGGTGGAGTTGTTGTGTATTTGAGGAATCATTTTCAGGTTCAGGTAAAACATTATCTGCATAATGTCACTGATCTTGAGTTCTTAGTGTTAAAGGTTCAGGCTCCATTCCCTGCACTAATTGCGGTTGTGTACAGACCTCCAGACTACAGTTTGACACCATTCATGCAAAACCTGGTAAGTCTTTTAGATTCACTTGAAATAATGGACTGTCACCCAATAATTGTGTGTGGAGATTTTAATGAGAATCAGTTACAGAGTGGAAGAAAACAGATTCTGGAGCAGTTTCAGTTGAGAGTGTATTCACAGCTGATCACTTCTGCCACTACAGACAAGAACACCCTGCTTGATCTCATTTTCATTTCTCAGCCACAGCAATGTCTCCATTCAGGTGTCCTGAGAACATATTACAGTTACCACAACCCTGTGTTTTGTGTCCTGTCCTCCAGCCAATCATGAAGTCGTCTGGTGAGTTTTCAAACACATACAGATCATGTTTGTTATAGAGTTTACTGTGTGTGGGATATAAAAAAGATTTTGTGTTGATAATGGAAGGCTTCCAAAAAATTGGCTTCCCTGCTCTGTCTGCAAGAAGACCATTGTACAAAAGCTACCTTGATTTTTATTAACCCTTGCTTTTTGGAATGGTCAGCACATTGTAGTCAAATCATGGCTAAACTTAATATAGAGCAGGGAAGATCGCCTTCTATTTTCATGCAGCTCAGATCTGGAACATGCTGCAACAAAGTATTAAACTGACATCATTTATTGTAAATTGTTCTATCTATTTTTAAATGACTAATTCTAATAATTTTAAATTTCATGATTTTTAAATGTCATCTATTTTTCTTTTAACTTGACTTTACTGTGACATATGTATCTCAACACTGTTAAAAATAAGCTTTCCCACAAACTGCTTTCCAAATGTTAAATAGTAAATAAAAATCCCTGATATATGCAGGTCTTTATTCTGGGCTATATGAATACATACAGACAATCATGTTTTTTGGATTATAGTAGATATTTTTTTGCAGGTAAACAAACGTCAAAAGTTTTCAAGTATGTTTAGGCTACCAAAGATTTCTATAATAATATATTCACAGGAGAAAAACATTTTTACAGGCAACAGAATATGTATGAACACAGATTTACACGCACATGTAAAGTTTACAGTGGAAGAAAACTGAATCTGGAGCTGTTTCAGTCGAGAGGGTATACACAATTGATCACTTCTGCCATTACAGACAAGAACACCCTGCTTGACTTCATTTTTATTTCTCAGCCACAGCAAAGTCTCCATTCAGGTGTCCTGGGAACTAATTACAGTTACCACAACCCTGTATTCTGTGTCCTGTCCTCAAGTCAATCATGAAGTCTTCTGGTGAGTTTTGAAACACACACAGATCATACTTGTTACAGAGTTTACTGTTTCTAGGACATAAAAAAGAGTTTTTGTTGATAACGGATGGCTTCCCAAAAATTGGCTTCCCTGCTCTGTCTGTAAGAAGACCATTGTACAATAGCTACCTTTATTTTTATCAACCCTTGCTTCTTGGAATGGTCAGCACATTGTAGTCAAATCATGGCTAAACTTCATGCAGAGCAGGGAAGATCTGCCTTTCTTTTTTCATGCACCTCAGGCCTGGAATATGCTGCAACAAATTATTAAATTGACATCATTTGTTTTTCATTCTTAAATATATTTTGAAATGACAAATTCTACTAATGCTTTTGTCATGATTTTTAATTGTCATCTATTTTTGTTCATAGTTCAGTTTACTCTGACGTATTTATCTCAACACTGTTAAAATTAAACCTTTCCCTTAAAGGGCTCTCCACATATTATACAACAAATACATAAATCCTTGACAAATGCAGGTATTTCTTATGGGTCATATGAAAAAATACAGTTAAACTGTGTTTTCTTCTTTATAGTAGTTTTTATAGAATCAAGTTTTTGGATCAATTTATCTTGTTGATCATGTTTACAGGTACAACACTCTTCAAGTATCTCTAGGCTACCAAGGATTTCTATCATTATTTATTTAGTAGAGCAAAATATTTTATAGGTAACAGAATATATATGAAAATTGATTTCAATGTAAATGTAAAGTTTGTAAATCCATTTTCTGACTTGGCCTTTATCTGGGTGGGTTTGGGTTTGGGCGGATAAAGGCCAAGTCAGAATTCTCTTAGCAGCTATTTCTGGAAATAGCTGCTAATAAACAAAAGACATCAGAAAGTATGGGCTTTAGGTGTAGCCCATACTTTCTGATATATTAATTAAATCTACTAACTGACACCCTATAGCAGCATTACATTCACACTTGGGGGCTTAGTTGGGTATGTGAGCGGTGTTCAAAGGACTTTTTTTGGGTAGATGTATTTTCTTCAGACAGGGCAAAAACAGTCCTGTCTCCTTTGTGGTGAAACCGTCAAACCTCCCCATCCACAGCTGAACCAACATCATCTTTAACACCATATTCATGAACTCCTGATCCCAACCTCATCCATCACTGCTGGACAACACAGAGACTAGATGCCAAATACAGACTGCTGCCTTTATAACCTGCCATACCAGTGTATCTTCAGCGGAGAAGATGACACACTCATCACTCTACCTGCTAATTCATCTGCAGACCATCACCATTTTGCCACACTCCACACCTCTGAAACCATCACTGATGAGTTATGCTGAAAAATCTGTACTTCCTGTCACGCTACAGTGATCCTGAGACCAAAGAGAGGTATGATTCTTTGTCTTTGATTAAAAAAAACAATTACATGTCTGCAGTTTGAATTTATTTTCTGCTTATTTCATAAATGATTCTGGACTCAAACAATTGAACTTGTAGGCACTTTTCAAGTTTACATTTACATGTTGTCTCTCTCTGCAGCTATTGTTGTCTTGTGAATTCTTCCATTTCACAACTGACACATTAAAACCTCATCACAGAGCTCTTGTCTATTCTCACCATCATGTGACTGTCAGATTGCTCTGGACCCTGGACCTGCAACAAATATGAGGTATTTTAAAATAATTCATCGTTTAACTTCTCTGTAGTTTTTAGTCTTTAATACCTATAACATGGTTTTCAATGTACCTTTCAAAACATGCTTATTTTGTGAGACTGCATTTCAGCTTCTTAGACTGTATAAAGTACTCATAGTATTACTGTTTGAACACTCTTATAGTGACCATCTTTTGTGACTTCATTGCTACTGATCAACCACCTTGGTCCAGGAAGATAAGAGGGCTGCAGCCAATCTTTGAATCAGTTTGTATCACCAGAATTAACAAACGATATCAGATATATGAAAATGAGCTTTCAACAAATGTGGATTATTTTTTTTATTGTGTCTTGACTGTGTTGCAAGAATCTATATAACTTGTTTGTGAAAATAGTAGATTCACATTTTTCTTAACTCTGTAAGAATAGCAGGCTGGATTCATACAAACACACAGCTTTCAATCTTCAGTTGTAGACTACACAATATTAATCATGTAATTCTTTTTGAGAATGAGAAAAACAAACAAACACTGCAGTGATCCATTCTCTTAATGTTTCTAATTTGAAATGTGAAAAAATGCATATTGAACATGATAAATCATTACATCTCATATAGTGTTTGTTTGAATCCTCCCTTCATATGGGGTGTCAATTAGTATATGAGTACAGAACTTGTGTAACACTGCTTTCTCCACATTCTTTTTTATAGTATTCTAATATATAGGTAGTTGCACACACATACTGCAGGATCTTAATGGTAAAGTCTGTTTCAAAATGAACCCCTGCTTCTCAGACCATGATTAACAATCCCCTGTAGCTGTTGAAAAGTGCATAGTTAAAATCTACTGATATGAATTACTGTTTATCATTTCTTTTGAGGAAACACAGCTGACTTCAGTTTACATAACAGTGCAACCATAACTTTCATGTATATGACTTTACAGTTACTTTATGAGAGATTCCCAGCTACGGCACATTGGTAGCAGCAATATGTCAAAACCCTTTACAAGTTAAAACAAAGAATCATTCACTGTCTAAGAAAAGGCAGTGATTTATTTCCCATCGAATTGATTTCACAACTTTAATGTTTTTTATCCCTCTTTCTCTCAATATGTGCAACAATTATTCAGCTGTGTTACTGTCCATGTCTGAAAAGTATCACAAACTGGACTTTATTTAAATATTATTTAGGCCCCATGTTTATCAAATTCATACAAGTGAAAACAGAATCTCTCAAAGAAATTGACAAAAATCCTCTTCTTAGCTTTCATGTGGTTTTGAAATATGTTGTTTTTCTTGCCATACAAAATGTGTACAAAACCTATGCAAACTGGATAATATATTTGGCATACCCCTTCGGCGTCAGCTGTGGTCTCAAGGCTGGAGCTGAACAACAACACCCTGATTACGAACTGTGTTGAGACTGTTCTTCCCATTCTATGCAAAGCCACCTGGGTTGGCTGGAAGACTGTTTACTTAGCCTGGCAGGGCAAAGGACACTGTCTCAGCTGAACACTGGACATACACACACATGCAGATGTACACTCATTCCCCCTGCCCCTCCAAACGCCTTTGACACTTATTTCCTTCCGATGCTGATGGTGGATCAAGGAGACCAGCGCATAGGCTGCAGGCCCGGATGTACTGTCTACATTGGCTGTCTCTCACCCTTTACCCACCCCTGTTGCTTGTCATGTTTCTTTGGTGTATTAAGAGTTTTTTCATGTGCTATGTGCAGAGGTGTTTTTTTCTGTTCTCAAACTGATCTCCCTGTTTGGAGCTCAGTCTGGGAGGAGTTATTTTTTTCTCCTTATCTTTCCTCATGTGGTGCATTTTCCATTGTTATACCTCTCTGACCTGTCTTCCCCATGTGATGTTCTGTATAATGTATGTATGGTCGGAGGGTAAGATGGCGCCGCCATTGCGTGCAATAGGTCAGCAGCCTTAACATTAAATTTCCCCTTGTGGGACTAATAAAAGTATAAATAAAGGTATATCAAATAGATCATTGGAATTTTGTGTGACATATTTCAATGTTTGTAGACTTCTTTCACTTGTTATCTATAAATATTCCCGTTACAAACATCCCCAAATCCAATTGTAGTTTTCTAATGATACTGTATTTACTGGAAATATCTCACCACATTTTCTTATGTTTCCCAAACATATTTTCCATTTTTATATTTTTGTCAGGTGATGCAAAGCTTTCTGGACAGAAAACTTTACCCGATTACAACCAAAGCATCGTTGTTACATAACATAACTTTATTAAATGTATCACTTTTGTTTTCGGAAATGTTTTTACATTAATGTAATAGTGTACTTTTGTTACTATTTTTACACATCACTAAATGGATGTTTTAAACGCTTGAATGTTAAAGGTTTTGTATTTTTATGTTCTTTGAGTAAATTCACTGACTGTCAGAATATGTGACATGAAATTCATTATTGTACACCAACTGATATTTGGGATTGTTCCCGTGACTTCTGTAATACATAAATCCTGGCCTTCATAAAATTTATATATGGTTGTCATTCATTTCCTAAATTATGCCTTCATGATTTTGCCCTTACATAACTTTTTGTTCAAAGCATTACAACAGCATGAATGTAACACTAAAATACTACACATTTTTTCCCTTCTTTAAATATAGAAGACCACATTTTTGATGAAACTGGCCATTTAATACTTACAAAATAGAATACTAAACTTTCATGGTATTTTCTTTTTAAAAACATTTTCCTCTATTGTTAAAAACCCTAACAATAACAAGCCATATGACAATTCAGATGGAGAGCTGTTGCCAACAGCCTGGAGTACAACTAATAACAATGCTTTGTAAGTTGCAATTTCATTAACAACACCATTTCATACTTTTCCAACTCTTTATTACAACTTTTTTCCCATATGAACACTAACATTTGAAACCTTTTAACTTTTTACATAATGAACATTTTCTATACCACAAACACAAATTATGAGTTTTTTTCATCTCTGAAATATGCTTGCCTTTCACTTTTATGTTGACACAGACCATGGCCTTTTCACCTCTCATCAGCACAATTCTCAGCAGCTTCAGCTAATTTCAGCAGAATTGTCAGTCTGTCCACCTCTTCTTCATGTGAATGAGTTTGGTTCAGTGAGATGAGTAGCTGCCTTTAGACTAGGAGGGCCAGGTTCAAATCCTGCTCAGGGCGACTTGTTTTTTTTTTTTTCCACCACCATACAACTTTTTGCAACTTTTCATCTTTTTCAGCTTTCAGCAGACAGCTTCAGCGTTAAGGCATCCACACAGCATTTCGCAGGAAATGCAAATTTTTCTAGTTATTCTTCAAGTTGCTCCGTTCTTTGGACCTTAACTACTCCCTCAGTTTTTGTGCTATTTGCACCATTCAACTCTTAAAAACTTCTGCTCTTTCTGCTCTTTCCTGCTATGACTTTTGGTGCTGATAACTTCTATACTTTTTGAGATATTGAATTTTTTTTGCAATATTTTTTGCCCATTGAAGTGAATGGAACACATTATCAATGTGGTCACTTGTTTCTGCTCGCCAGGCTGAGCTGTGTCTTAGCTCAGTGAGATGAGCAGCCGTTCTCAGACTGGGAAGCCTGGGTTCAAATCCCGCTTATGGCAACATTTCTTTCAGTTAACAATTAAACTTTTTTAACTCTTTTTAACTCAATTTCAGCTTTTTCACACCTTTTCAGCAAAATTTTCAATTTTTTCACCACTTTTCAGCACAAATCCCAGCTTTTTCTGCTGTTTTCAGCAAAAACCTCTTTTCAGCAGAATTCTGAAAAGAGTTCTGCAGAACTCTTTTCAGCAGAAATTCTGCTGATTGTACTCTTTTCAGCAGAATGTTCACTTCTTTTCAGCCCAAATTCTGCTTATTCACCTCTTCTGCAAAATTTTCAACCTTTTCACCTGTTATTACCACAAATCTCAGCTGTTTTCAGAAAAAACCTCTTTTGAGCAGAAATTCTGCTGATTCATCTCTTTTCAGCGCAAGTTTCTGCTTCTTTGCCTCTTTCTGCAGAAATTCTGCTGATTCACCTCTTTTCTGCAAAATTTTCAGCCTTTTCGCTCTTATCAGCACAATTCTCAGCAGCTTCTGCTAATTTCAGCAGAATGGTCAGTCTGTCCACCTCTTCTTTGTGACAATGAGTTTGGCTCAGTGAGATGAGTAGCTGCCTTGCGACCAGGAGGGCCAGGTTTGAATCCTGGTTAGGGTGAAATTTTTTTTTCACCACCATACAACTTTTTGCAACTTTTCATCTTTTTCAGCTTTTCAGCAGACAGCTTCAGTGTTAAGGCATCCACACAGCATTTTCACAGGAAATGCAAATTTTTCTAGTTATTATTATTGTGTGGATGCTGGAGGCATCCACACTATTGAGTTCCTGTTTCTCTTTATTCTTTATTGTGTGGATGCCCTAAAAGGGCATCTGTAAGCTTTATGTTTTCATGTCATTGAACTGCTTTAGATCAAGAGAAGGAGGGTGTTGAAAAACCCCAAGCAGCTGCTCATTAATGAGGGCACATTAACGACATTCCTTTTGGCGCTTTTCAGCAATGTCTTGTGCTGCCGGGTGAGGCCATCTACACCACACTAGCTCCTGTGCTGCTGGCTGAGGCCATCTACACCACACCGGGGCTTGAGTTGCAGCTGAGGCAACCTGCACCACACCAGGGCCTGTGCTGCTGGCTGAGGCCAACTACACCACACACTTGGCCAGTGGCTCTGCCTGAGGCCACCTACACCACACCAGAGCCTGTGCTTCTGGCTGAGGCCACCTACACCACAGCAGGGCCTGAGTTTCCAGCTGAGGCCACCTACACCACACAGGGCCTGTGCTTCTGCCTGAGGCCACCTACACCACACCAGGACCTGTTCTGCTGGATGATTCCATCTGCATCACAACAGGCTTGTGCCTTCTGACTGAGGACCTGTACTGCCGGCTTAGGCCATCTACAACACACCAGGGCCTCTGCTGTTGGCCGAGGCCAACTACACCACACCAGGGTCTGTGCTTCTGGCTAAGGCCATCTGCACCACACGAGGGCCTGTGCTGCTGGCTGAGGCCAACAACACCACACAAGGTATTGTGGCTCTGGCTGAGGCCATCTATTTCCAAACAGGGCCTGTGCTTCTGGCCGAGATCACCTACACCACACCAGGGCCCGTGCTGATGGCTGAGGCCACCTACACCACACCACGGTCTGTGCTGCTGGCTGAGGCCACCTACACCACACCAGGTCCTGTGCTGCTAGTTGAGGCCATGTTGATCACACCAGAGCCTGTGCTGTTGGCTTAGGCCATGTTGATCACACCAGAGCCTGGGCTTCTGACTGAGACCATCTTCAACACACCAGGGCCTGTCCTTCTTGCCGAGGCAATGTACACCACACCAGGGCCTGCTCTGCTGGCTGAGGCAATGTACACTGATAGGTTTGTAGCTTGAACCTATTCGCTGGAACGTTGAAGGCAATGTGATTACACAGCAAGCAAGACACGAGTAGGCAACATTCTTTATGTTTCACGTGCACGGGAGAGAACTGGACAGGCGCCGTTCCTTCGCTTGACCCCAGTTGCTCTCGTCCGTTCCCCCGTAACACTGCTCTTTTATTGTGGTTACATGAATATGCATAGGTTCATTAACATATGACATAGGTATACATGTGAACAAAGAATACCTTGTGTGTGGGGGTCAAACTGTGACCCCAGGAAGACTCCCCAGAGCCGTCCATCTAAACAAAAGGCACTTAGACTAAAACAGACATAGATACGTTTATCCTATCATAAAACAATAAGACAAGGTACGACCTCTCCCATGCTCCTAAAATGTGGGTGTGAAAGTCAGAGAGCTCTGGAATGCACACAAAGCTTGCAGACTATTAAGGATCAAACCTCTACCAATCTACACCTAATTATAAAACTCTAAGAATATATAAGTAGATATTTCTAAGCATAAATGACAATCACAATACAAATCTAACATTTCCCCCCTTTTGGCAATTATGCTAGAAAAGTCCCCAGTTATGATCACGTCATGTCTGACAGTGTCAATGCAAACATTTTTATACTCAGCATATGTAAACGTACACAGTTTGACAAATATATTAGCAGTTATCCAAGTTCTCATTAATCTCATTCAATGGTAACCTGCATCCTACAAGCAAACAAATGAATTGTTAATGGTCAAAAGAGAAATTAACATTTTCAAAACACTCCAACTTGGTTGTGCTCCTCTGCGAGACATGTAAATCACACGTCTCTCTGCAGAGTGGTTTAAGTTCTGCAGGGCGTCATGTCTCTTCCAGTTGTTTCCATCACTGTTCATAGAACCAGAGTGTATGTAGAATAGACATTCAAACATACCAGTTGAGTTTGCCGTTTGTCAACATGGGTCTCAGCTATTGTGAGAGCTGCAGACCTCTTCAGCACTCTAGTTTTATGGCCTCTACCAACCCCCATCACCTCACTTCAGGCCTCTGTCCTGTGGGGGATATATATGACTCCTCCATTGTCCATCCTCTGCAGGAAAAACCCTCTGTGGAAAGGGTGCTGGATCCAGTTATCTTACTGCTGTTATGATCCCAGCAGTCTTCAGTGTGCCATCGTATGCACAGTATAGTGACACAGCATTAGGTGATGTTCATAGGAACCTGCTGTCATCACCACCATAGCTTCTGGTTCCTGTGCTTTTCACAGAATCATGATGCCATCCTGGACTCCCCCTGCGCTGTCAATGGAGCTTGGCACGCTCCCCTCATCCTTCAGGTGCCCGTCTGTCGTCCACAATCTCCTCTGTTGGCCTCTGGAAAGCCCCCTTGGCACAGCTCTCATTCCAACGCAGCTTCATGGTCCTTGCTGTGGCTCCAAAGTCTGATCTCATGATGGGCCCCAAACAGCTCGACCTTTGACCTCAGCCACTGCCTGGGCTGTCAGCTCTGCCTGGAATGGGTTCTCGCTTCTCACTGGGCCTCTGAAGATTTCTCAGGAGATTCCTTTCAGCACACTTTAACTGCTGCACCTGTATTTCCTTGCTAGGAGGAAAAACTCCTATTTGGAAAGCATGTAAAGCATCATCAAACCACATTCTTTAGTTCAGTGAGCTTCATTTATGGACCATCAGAGTCTCATCTGAACATGGATGCACCACTTTGCATAGGTTAATACCCGTTGACTAACTGTTAATCACACAAAAATCATAAAAACATAGTTTAGAAAACATAGAAAACATAGTTTCATGTAATTCTGGACCCTCCTCTTGACGCATGGACACTCCATGAGTCAACTCATCAAAACCAGATTCCTGTCTTAAAGAAAAAGGTTAGCTAGATCATGTCCCAGGCAACATCAGGGCGTCTCCTCTGGAGCAGCTCTGTAACCCTGCAATAAAGAGTTAGTGTGTTTTGCACAGTAAGTTTGCTTAAAACCTGGCTCTGTCTGGAGCCTGCATACACACCATCGTGGCCTGGAAAACAAGATCTGGAAGTAAAATCAAACTCCACACTTATAAACAATTGTATCATTAGAGTAATAAAGCATCAACAGGACAATATCATGTGCAGGTTTTCTCAAATCAGTAAACTACAATTATTGGCATAATTCGCCCCAAACATGGATCATCCCATGTACTCAGTTAACAGTAATGTAATCGGTGACTTCCCTTAAGCAAAGTCACTCCATGTATTTAACACTAGGAGCTCAGTAGTGGCCAGCTAATGAGCCCCATATGAAACTATTCCACAAACACTGCATCTCTTATTTGCTTTCTCATGTTACTTGTCCGTCTCTGCTGAATCCTCTACATGCACTCTTAGAAAAACAAACATTAGCAACACACATGGACAATCCTGGAGGTCAGGCACAAATTGACAGGGTCCAGAGGTGCTATAAAAAGACCATAAAGACCATAGCTGTGGACAGAAGTGGCACTAGTTTCAACACAGGGAATGTTTTACATGTTATTCACATCGTCAAAGTAACCTTTAACATTTCCCAAAAACACAGTGTAACAGCATCACCAACTCATAACCTGTAAACACAGTTTTCTTCACACATGAACCCAGAAATCCTGTAGTAGAAAACATCAACCAGCTATCCTGGTATAAATCACATGATCAAATCACATGAAGAACTGTAATGCTGTAGAAAAGTTAGCGCTGCGCAAGTGTATACACACTTTCTCACAGTCACCTCTGTGAGCAACACAAGTAGTGAATAACACCCCTGGTAGATTCACAGACACAGAAAGTGACATTTAAAAGGTTAAATCATCACGCAACCTCGATGTTTTTGTCATCTTTCCGCTCCTGTAAAAAGAAACACACATAGATTCATCTGCACCTTTGTCAGGTGGGGGTTAACTTCGCACAGTGATGTCAGTCAGTCTGTCAGCTTCTGTCCGCTTTTACCAGTCAGTCAATTTTATTTTCTCTCACTCATTCATTCATTCATTCTTTCTTTGCTGACGGTGGAAATTATTGTCGCATTTTCATTTCCACTTCTCAGCAAAATGACGTCATTTCAAAAAGAAAAGAAGAACTTTATATCGGATTATCTCGCTTAATCCTTTTTTGGGTAGGGACCTATTTTCTAATTGTCCCATATAAGTGGCTTTCTCCAGAGCCCATTGTAATCTTTTGGAGAAACTCACTTGCAACGGTTTTCTCGACGTGTCGTATAGCGCTTCTGTTCTAATCGTGCAGATCTGCTTCAAACGAGATCATCACACAAAACTTTCAGTGCACTGTGAAAGTATCAAAAAAAGGCCTCGTTAAGTCATGACACACACTCCTCATCTCAGGAGGGTAAATCATACCATTAGCATGGTTTATCATACCATCATACTAATTGGCAGGCTCAACTTTACAACAAAAGAAAAATCATCAGCTAGATAAACTCCAAACCAACCATCAGCCGCACAAAACACAACATAAGCCTCATGTCTCATTAGCTATGAATTTTAATCCCCAACTGTACTTTTCACATTTAGGCCACAAATTTTATTTAATTTTCCTTTTTCCCTGTCATCATAAAACATGTGACATGTTGTCATGCATTTCACAAAGACATTTATGTATTCAGAGTTGTGTATCTGGGTGCAGGATTCACTCGCACATCACAACAGGAAACTCAGTGTTTTAGAGTCTCCACTCTAACAAACTCCAACACATCCCATTCACTCGTGCTAGAATTCAGTCACCTTTCATTAATCTAAGAACTATCAACTAATTTGCATATCAGCTATTAACCCACTAAGATGACAGGACAACAGAAATGCATGTTCAAAATATTATCACAAAATGGAATTTCCCTCATACAGTAAATTACTTGTGCTGCATCAGTCAGGCAGAAAGCATCTCCCAATTTACTATATTAACAACTAAATTTATTGTCTGATCACTGGTTGGTCAAACCAGAATCTTTTTTTCCCCACAAAAATTAAACTGTTGTCCTGCAACCTTGAGAGTTAACTGTCAGCATTGGATAAATTCAGCATTTGATAACAAGTGTCTGCTAAATTGACACTATTTTAGTACTGATGAGAGATAGCAAGCTGATTTTCATTGCATGTGTGTTTGTGTTATTAGGCAGGTTTAATCAATGTCTGTGGAGCTGCGTCCAGCAGGGCATGTTCTTAAAGCTGCCTTTCCTACACACTTCTCTGCTATTAATTGATCATTTTCAACCAATGTGCTATGAGTCCATTGGTCTTTGCATCACTTCTTATCACACTAAGTGACTTGGATAAGATGATAAACAGACTCACATGCTCAAGATGCTGCCTAATCTTCATGAGCTCTCTTGTGTTTGTGTTAGTAGGGTTAATGCATGTTCTGCTTGTGTGTGTGATTTTGTATATGTTTCTTTTTGCAGTGTTTCAGATTCCTTCACAATTTCCCACTTAAGCAGTCAGTTTTCTTTTCCCCAGGTTTGCTAACCCAAATTTTGATTTCCCACATTAAACAACAGCTTTCTCTGTGTCCTTACTTACTCTCACTCTGTTATCCTCTCCCACTTCAACAGTCCAATAGCCGGCAGTTCTTCTTCAGCTTTGTCCTGTGTTCCACTGTCTCTTCTTGCCATTTTACTCCGAAAGTGGCAAATGTCAAACTCCAACAGTCTCCTCAGTTTTCCTCAAACGTCTTTTCACAAGCACAGTGACTTTGCAGCTTGTTGGAAACACAGTGTCATTCATCCAATCAGTCAGGATGATGGTTTGCTCTTCTTCTCCACTGCTGTTTGTCCACACTGCTGCTGCTTGCTGGGTCTCTTTGCTCAGGACTTGCTGCTGTCTCTTATCTGCCATGTTATTGCTCTTGGGGCTGCATTCCTTGTCTTCAGGGAGGAGTGAGAGCTCGCTTGTGAGGATGAGGGACACATGGAGCTGTAAATAAGTTAGCCAAAAATTGGCCTGAACATTTCCAATGGTGTTAAACTATAATTTCCTTCCGACTGCTGCATATGGGAAATTGATCCAGGTCTGCGTTTCATCTGAAAGTGACAAAACTAAGACATTTCCATTATTATTATCACTGCTTAACCAACACACAGAACTCTGTTTTTTGAACTCTCCTTTCTTAAAAGCAGAAAATGAGATTGTAGTTGTTCTTGGCTGATAAACACAAAAACCTTTTTCCTATTATTTTCCATCTACAATGTAGATTTTGTCTCTGTTTTACTCTTTTTTCTTTACACTAGCTGGTGACCTGCAGAATCACCACTCTCACAATTTGTGACAATTACGTTTACACAGCGCGCACACACACAGCTGTGACGTCAGGCACATTCACACTCACTTTTGGCTGTAGCTCAGGTGGCAGAGCAGGTCAGCCACTAACCAGAAGGTCGGTGGTTCGATCCCAGGCTGCTCCTGACTGCATGCCAAATATCCTTGGGCAAGATACTAACCCCATGTTGCTCTCCGATGCATCCATCGGAGTGTGAATGTGTATGAATGGTAGACTACTAAGCACTTAGGTCAGAAAAAGTGCATGTGTGAATGGGTGTATGAATTAGTTGTATAGAGCGCTTTGAGTGCTCAGATAGAGTAGAAAAGCGCTATATAAGAACAAGTCCATTTACCATTTACTTTTTTCATCTGCATAAATAAACCATATGGCTGATGATATGTGCCATGGTGATCCATAAGTATGATCACAAGTTTTATTTAATTATTTTTCAACCCAACAAAGCAAATAAACACAAACATGATGCTGATGCTATGAACACTCTACACACATGAATCAAGAGACAGGAAAACTGCTGCGCACCTGAAAGAACTCACGGAAACACTGCACACTCCAGTTATCATAATTATCATAGTTTTGTTTCCCTCTCTTTGATGAGTTTCAGCCAGCTCCCGATCTGATAATGTGTAGCTTGCTCATCAGCTCAGAAGAGACAGCAACGCAACCTCACACAGTGGTTGGGTGCTTTGCCCACAGCGGCAAAGACTTACATTTTCAGCTTCTCCATCATGTAGTTTTCAGCTGCTTCATACAGGGTTCCGCATAATAGTTGTTTCATAGGTGTGCTCTATATCTCAACAATGGCTCATATTAGGATGACAGTCTTTCAAACAGGTCAAGTGCCTCTATGCACGTCATTAGTTTAAATATTTACCTATTTTACTTCATCTCATATGTCATTGTACTGAATTTGAGCAACCCTAAGCTAATGCAGATTACTGTTAACAACTGGTAAAATTAATGGTCTGGAGCACAGGCTGTTGTTGATCAGGGAAATCATCTAAACATTTTGTGTCAGCACGGGGTGGGGAAAGCCATTCACCAGAGCATAGCTTAACTGCTGCTGATGTGGGCTGGCCTTCTCCACACGCTCTTCAAGGCTGCTGTTTTCCTAAAAACTTCTAACATTTGAGATTCTCCCATGACCAGTTTACGCTCATGACAATTATGAGAATATAAATACCTCGCACTGTTGGGAGTAAATTCTTGCAAAAATGTGTTGTCTCCCTGTGAGGCAGTCTTACTTGCTCGGGAACCCATGATAACAACAACCGTGTCACAGACCACGCCTGCTCCGCAGCATTCACACAAACACAACAAATATCCTCGCTCACAAACAACAAAAATTAGGCCTATAACTTTCCCCACCTGCGTGAACCCGCACGGCCGTTGAGCTCCTGGACTCGCGTGTACCCGCGCAGTCACTGAGCTGCACCTGCCTGCGTGAAACCGCACGGCATAGGCCCGCGTGAAACCGCGCGGCCGTACAATTAAGGAGCCGTCGCTCTCTTTTTTATAAGCCTGCGTGAAACCGCACGGCTGAGGTCCGCGTGCAAGCCGCGCGACCGTGCCGCGTGAACCCGCGCAGCTACAGTAATCTTAGTCGTTCTCTTGAACTTACTTGGTGTTGCTTAGCGTGTAATATCAGCCTCGGATCCCGCCGATCGTCATTCATCGAAGAGAGAAAACAGGCAGCTAATCCACCGGCCCGGTGACAAATTCTCACGTTTCGCTGACGTCAGGGTCTCTCCTCGGTGAATGACGACTCCAGGGATCCGGCTCGAAGGACCAATTAATGATAGGTTTGTAGCTTGAACTATTCGCTGGAACGTTGAAGGCAATGTGATTACACAGCAAGCAAGACACGAGTAGGCAACATTCTTTATGTTTCACGTGCACGGGAGAGAACTGGACAGGCGCCGTTCCTTCGCTTGACCCCATTGCTGTCGTCCGTTCCCCGTAACACTGCTCTTTTATTGTGGTTACATGAATATGCATAGGTTCATTAACATATGACATAGGTATACATGTGAACAAAGAATACCTTGTGTGTGGGGGTCAAACTGTGACCCCAGGAAGACTCCCAGAGCCGTCCATCTAAACAAAGGCACTTAGACTAAAACAGACATAGATACGTTTATCCTATCATAAACAATAAGACAAGGTACGACCTCTCCATGCTCCTAAAATGTGGGTGTGAAAGTCAGAGAGCTCTGGAATGCACACAAAGCTTGCAGACTATTAAGGATCAAACCTCTACCAATCTACACCTAATTATAAAACTCTAAGAATATATAAGTAGATATTTCTAAGCATAAATGACAATCACAATACAAATCTAACATTTACCACACCAGGGCCTGTGCTGCTGGTTAAATAGTAAATTGAGTCTTGGGTTAGGGTATTAGGCAAGCATGCAGTTACCGTTAACACTGTAGTTAAATTGGAGGGTTGTTCTCGTAAACTTGAAGTACTGCCCACCTCACCACTTTATTCCATAATTGACACTTTGTGCTGTGGCCAGCAGCTTACGGCCATACCACCCTGAGCACCCGATCTCGTCTGATCTCGGAAGCTAAGCATGGTTGGGCTTGGTTAGTACTTGGATGGGAGACTGCCTGGGAATACCAGGTGCTGTAAGCTTTACCTTCTCATGTCATTGAACTGCTTTTGATCCAGAGAAGGAGGGTGTTGAAAAACCCAAAGCAGCTGCTCATTAATGAGGGCACATTAACGACATTCCTTTTGGCGGTGTTAAGGGTTCAGAAATTGAGGCGGAATCCAAAATAATTACCACTGACCGGCCTGGTGCAATTAGACGAAGATTTTAATGCACACATGTGGAGTCCAACACTTGTGCAGATTTCAGTGTTGAACTGTCTTACAATAGTCAGAACAAAGACTTTATAGGGTTTCTGTTGCCAGGCAGACTCAGTACAGCATACGTCAATCCAAAACCACAACCGTTCTGTTGACAACTTTTAACATAGTTTAAAAAAGAACATTGTCTTCGGCTCGAACCAGGTGCTTCCTGTTACCATCCTTCCAGGCTTATCTTCTGGAACATCAGGTCCACGTTCTGCACAAACCGTCACTCATGCAGGCACAACTTTGCAGTTGCAAGCAAAACATAACTCTTACCTATATAAATGAGTCTACCTAATATGTGTGTGTATGTGGGTGTGTGTGTGCTGTCCTTATTTCACCCTTCACTTCATCAGCTAAACCTTGTAACCTTCCACCAGACAGAAGGCCAGCACGTACACAACTGAAACTATGTGTTGTATGTGTGTAATAATCTTGACTTACATGTAAAATATATAAACAAATTTTAATCTAATACAACTACTTAAAGCTTAATCAAAGATAAATGCATAATAAAATAACCTGCTCAAAATACTTGCACTCAGACTCGGCTTTCAGTTTCACTTCTGCAAGCATGCACTTCAAAAACATAACTTCCTGTCTTTACACAGAGTATATTTCTGTCCCTTGCAGTCTGCACAGAAACATTTAAGATTATAGGAGCATTGAAAAGCATTTAAAATTATAGATTCAACTCAACAGTTTAAAGTGGTTCTTACTGGACTGTAATAAAAGCTTAATTGGGTGCCAATATGTTTAAACATCTAAATGCAATATCAATATTATAATAATGGAATAGTAATAATGATCATAAAAATATCCACAAAAATATCTTTCTCCTCCCAATACTCCCTCTCTTGTGGTGGCCCTCGAAGAGGGTCACCACACTTTACTTATATCATTGCTCTGACCCTCTCTAGAAATGCCAGCTCCCCCCTAAGAACACTCCATGGGTAAAGTTAGGTTCTTCCTCGGTCCCTCTCTCGTGGAAATCAGGCCTCCTGCAAAAGAAACAAAACACCTTTTCCTCCTACGGCTCGCCAACTTACTCTGTTCCTCAATTGCTCTCTTTATTCAAACTTGGTTCAACCTATTATGTTTGGGAGTCTTTAATCAAAAGCATAAACCTAATTATCTTCTGACTTTCTGACTTTTGTTCCTATATAATCTTAAACATCACTCATCTCAATCTACAGCATTTAACAGTCTTACAGCACTGCTGTCATATGTTTCCTGTTGTTCACTCTATTCAACATCCTGTACTGTCACAGCTCTGGCCTAAAATCACCTTTCACAAGAAAAATCATCATAAACACTTATTCTACTAAAGGATCAAAGAAAAAACAACCATTTTAATCAACTAAGTGTAAGCACATAATCAATTACTCTTCAATAAATTTCA
>NW_020328702.1:0-17806 GCF_001858045.2 Oreochromis niloticus
GATCAACAATTACAACCCAGACCTGCTTGAAGCCTGGAACTCTAATTTAGATGTCTCGTTAATATTGAATGCCTATTCATGTATAGAATATCTCTGTAAATATATAACGAAGAAAGATCTGGCCTCTCTGAATACCTGAAGACGGTTATTGACAACTCTGATAAGAACACGGTCAATGAATGTGATGAAATGAGAGCTGTGATGCAGGCTTACTCAAAAAAGAGAGAGATCAGCGCACAGGAGTGTGTGACTCGCGTCTGTGGCCTAAAAATGAAAAAATGTTCCCGCAGTGTTGTATTTGTACCAACAGATGATAACCCGGTAAAATGAGTCGCCCGATGAGCTATCTGGAATCCACAGCACATGACAGTTGTAATATTTGGATGACAAGTTGAGTGATAAATACAAATGCAGACCTGAGACACCAGAATATGAGGAATGTCACTGGCTGATTTTGCTGCCTTGTGCAGGTTGGTGAGTGGTCCAAATGAAGGAAAAAGATGTGCTTCCTCTTCTAAACCAGCTTGGATTTGTACTAAGGGCGAAAGAATGATAAACCAGCTATAATCAGGTATACCACTGTTCACAGGAAAAAGATCCTGAGCAATATTATGGTCGACTGTTGAGACTTTACCTTCCACACAGATCAGAGCAGGAACTGAAACCACAAGGGTTCCAAACCTATCAGTCCTTCTACAACTCAGGTTTTGTGCGACTTCCATGTTCAGACCACAGTGAGTCTGTGAAAAGGGTTGTAAAGAGAAATAAAGACAAGTATGAGAAGAACTCTGAGGATATTGAGAGTGCACTGGAAGAGTTTGAACAAAATAGGGACGTTGTGATTGATGAATGGTGTAATCTTGCTCCTGAATCTGAAGTTGTGAGGTTGCAATGTGATGAGAATCTTCCTGAGAGACATTCTGATGATGAGAACGAACAGGAGAATGTCCCCACTACAGTCGTCAGTCTGATGCTGTAACAGAGATCAGAGCCGTCAGAGACAACCTGCAGTCATCCAGCTGTGGTACGTGTAATGTATCAGAATCTGAACCAGAAGCAGGCCTGCGTGTTCTATGCTATAAGAGACTGGTGTATTCAGCGAGTTTGTGGTTTGAACCCAGATCCATTTTTCTTCTATATCAACGGTGGTGCAGGAACTGGAAAGTCTCATCTGATTAAATGTATTCACTCTGAAGCATCAAATCCTGAGCAGACTGCCTTCTAATGCAGAAGAAGCTGACATATCAAATCCAACTGTTTTACTGACGTCATTTACCGGGACAGCAGCTTTTTCTATCAATGGCTCTACATTACATTCCCTACTCAAACTACCCAGGAGTCTGAATCCACCCATTCAAGGACTTGGTAACCAACTGGATGAAGTCAGATCTGAGCTTATAAATGCTGAAATTATTGTTATTGATGAGATTTCAATGGTTTCAAAACCCCTTTTTGCCTATGTGGATGCAAGACTGAAACAAATCAAAGGCACTCAGAGACCTTTTGGTGGAATGTCAGTTTTAGCTGTTGGAGATTTTTACCAGCTGCCACCAGTGCGACAGTCTAAACCTCTCTGCGTTTATGATCCAGAACAGATTGACCTATGGCGGGAACATTTTCAGATGATCACTCTAACCGAGATCATGCGTCAGAAAGATGATGTGGCCTTTGCAGAGATGTTGAACAGGATTAGAGTCAAAGAAAAGACAGATGAGCTTTCTCAGTGCGACAGAGATTGTTGTCACAGGCTGTGACTGCACCAGAAGAATGTCCAACTGAGGTCTTACACATTTATGCCACCAACAAGAATGTTGAATCCCATAACACATATCCTGAAGAAGCTTCATTTAAACATTATAATCATCAATGCAGACGATTTCCAGAAGGATAACGTACAGGCAGAATGGCACGAAGAGACAAACCATTTACAGGTGGGCGAAATGATTTATCCGACACCCTGAACGTCGCTGAAGGAGCTCGAGTCATGCTAACCAGAAACTTGGACACACTAAACGGTTTGGTCAACGGTGCTTTTGGTATACTGATAAAGGTGGTGAGATCTGAAAATGATGGACACATAATTAAACTGGGGCTCAGAATGGACAACCGGCAGTCTGTAAGAAGCAACCGCAGTGCTAATGCAGCATCTGATGATCTGGTTTATATTGAGAGAGCAGAGGAGAGCCTGAAGTTTAAAGGAGCGGTACGCAGACAGTTTCCTGTAAAGCTCACATTTGCCTGCACAATCACAAAACCCAGGGTCTTACAACACAGACAGCTGTAGTTTCAATGAAGAACATTTTTGAACCAGGTATGGCTTATGTTGCTCTCAGCAGGGTGACGTCTCTCAGTGGACTCTATTTGCAGGACTTGGATGAGAACAAGATTTATGCCAATCCCGAGGTAACTGCAGCGCTCCAAACCATGAGACAACCAGTGTTGAGGAAATGATGCCTCTTCTTCAAGTCAGAGAAACATCCAGCAGACCTGACACTCTTACACTGATCCATCACAATACGGAGGTTTGCCATCTCACATCAGTGACATCAAGAGTCATCATGAAATGTGTTTAGCAGATGTTTTTGTCTCACTGAGTCTCACCTCCAAGGCTCCTTTGTTGCAGAAGTCTTCATTTGGACGGCTACACCATGTTCAAACGCAACAGACATGTGTCCTACACAAACTTTCCTCACATGGCCAGCAGAAGTGGTGGTGGAGTTGTTGTGTATTTGAGGAATCATTTTCAGGTTCAGGTAAAACATTATCTGCATAATGTCACTGATCTTGAGTTCTTAGTGTTAAAGGTTCAGGCTCCATTCCCTGCACTAATTGCGGTTGTGTACAGACCTCCAGACTACAGTTTGACACCATTCATGCAAAACCTGGTAAGTCTTTTAGATTCACTTGAAATAATGGACTGTCACCCAATAATTGTGTGTGGAGATTTTAATGAGAATCAGTTACAGAGTGGAAGAAAACAGATTCTGGAGCAGTTTCAGTTGAGAGTGTATTCACAGCTGATCACTTCTGCCACTACAGACAAGAACACCCTGCTTGATCTCATTTTCATTTCTCAGCCACAGCAATGTCTCCATTCAGGTGTCCTGAGAACATATTACAGTTACCACAACCCTGTGTTTTGTGTCCTGTCCTCCAGCCAATCATGAAGTCGTCTGGTGAGTTTTCAAACACATACAGATCATGTTTGTTATAGAGTTTACTGTGTGTGGGATATAAAAAAGATTTTGTGTTGATAATGGAAGGCTTCCAAAAATTGGCTTCCCTGCTCTGTCTGCAAGAAGACCATTGTACAAAAGCTACCTTGATTTTTATTAACCCTTGCTTTTGGAATGGTCAGCACATTGTAGTCAAATCATGGCTAAACTTAATATAGAGCAGGGAAGATCGCCTTCTATTTTCATGCAGCTCAGATCTGGAACATGCTGCAACAAAGTATTAAACTGACATCATTTATTGTAAATTGTTCTATCTATTTTTAAATGACTAATTCTAATAATTTTAAATTTCATGATTTTTAAATGTCATCTATTTTTCTTTTAACTTGACTTTACTGTGACATATGTATCTCAACACTGTTAAAAATAAGCTTTCCCACAAACTGCTTTCCAAATGTTAAATAGTAAATAAAATCCCTGATATATGCAGGTCTTTATCTGGGCTATATGAATACATACAGACAATCATGTTTTTTGGATTATAGTAGATATTTTTTTGCAGGTAAACAAACGTCAAAAGTTTTCAAGTATGTTTAGGCTACCAAAGATTTCTATAATAATATATTCACAGGAGAAAAACATTTTTACAGGCAACAGAATATGTATGAACACAGATTTACACGCACATGTAAAGTTTACAGTGGAAGAAAAACTGAATCTGGAGCTGTTTCAGTCGAGAGGGTATACACAATGATCACTTCTGCCATTACAGACAAGAACACCCTGCTTGACTTCATTTTTATTTCTCAGCCACAGCAAAGTCCTCCATTCAGGTGTCCTGGGAACTAATTACAGTTACCACAACCCTGTATTCTGTGTCCTGTCCTCAAGTCATCATGAAGTCTTCTGGTGAGTTTTGAAACACACACAGATCATACTTGTTACAGAGTTTACTGTTTCTAGGACATAAAAAGAGTTTTGTTGATAACGGATGGCTTCCCAAAAATTGGCTTCCCTGCTCTGTCTGTAAGAAGACATTGTACATAGCTACCTTTATTTTTATCAACCCTTGCTTCTTGGAATGGTCAGCACATTGTAGTCAAATCATGGCTAAACTTCATGCAGAGCAGGGAAGATCTGCCTTTCTTTTTCATGCACCTCAGGCCTGGAATATGCTGCAACAAATTATTAAATTGACATCATTTGTTTTTCTTCTTAAATATATTTTGAAATGACAAATTCTACTAATGCTTTTGTCATGATTTTTAATTGTCATCTATTTTGTTCATGTTCAGTTTACTCTGACGTATTTATCTCAACACTGTTAAAATAAACCTTTCCCTTAAAGGGCTCTCCACTATTATACACAAATACATAATCCTTGACAAATGCAGGTATTTCTTATGGGTCATATGAAAAATACAGTTAAACTGTGTTTTCTTCTTATAGTAGTTTTATAGAATCAAGTTTTGGATCAATTTATCTGTTGATCATGTTTTACAGGTACAACACTCTTCAAGTATCTCTAGGCTACCAAGGATTTCTATCATTATTTATTTAGTAGAGCAAAATATTTTATAGGTAACAGAATATATATGAAAATTGATTTCAATGTAAATGTAAGTTTGTAAATCCATTTTCTGACTTGGCCTTTATCTGGGTGGGTTTGGGTTTGGGCGGATAAAGGCCAAGTCAGAATTCTCTTAGCAGCTATTTCTGGAAATAGCTGCTAATAAACAAAAGACATCAGAAAGTATGGGCTTTAGGTGTAGCCCATACTTCTGATATATAATTAATCTACTAACTGACACCCTATAGCAGCATTACATTCACACTTGGGGGCTTAGTTGGGTATGTGAGCGGTGTTCAAGGACTTTTTTTGGGTAGATGTATTTTCTTCAGACAGGGCAAAAACAGTCCTGTCTCCTTTGTGGTGAAACCGTCAAACTCCCCATCCACAGCTGAACCAACATCATCTTTAACACCATATTCATGAACTCCTGATCCCAACCTCATCCATCACTGCTGACAACACAGAGACTAGATGCCAATACAGACTGCTGCCTTTATAACCTGCCATACCAGTGTATCTTCAGCGGAGAAGATGACACACTCATCACTCTACCTGCTAATTCATCTGCAGACCATCACCATTTTGCCACACTCCACACTCTGAAACCATCACTGATGAGTTATGCTGAAAATCTGTACTTCCTGTCACGCTACAGTGATCCTGAGACCAAAGAGAGGTATGATTCTTTGTCTTGATTAAAAAAAACAATTACATGTCTGCAGTTTGAATTTATTTTCTGCTTATTTCATAAATGATTCTGGACTCAAACAATTGAACTTGTAGGCACTTTTCAAGTTTACATTTACATGTTGTCTCTCTCTGCAGCTATTGTTGTCTTGTGAATTCTTCCATTTCACAACTGACACATTAAAACCTCATCACAGAGCTCTTGTCTATTCTCACCATCATGTGACTGTCAGATTGCTCTGGACCCTGGACCTGCAACAAATATGAGGTATTTTAAAATAATTCATCGTTTAACTTCTCTGTAGTTTTTAGTCTTTAATACCTATAACATGGTTTTCAATGTACCTTTCAAACATGCTATTTTGTGAGACTGCATTTCAGCTTCTTAGACTGTATAAAGTACTCATAGTATTACTGTTTGAACACTCTTATAGTGACATCTTTTGTGACTTCATTGCTACTGATCAACACCTTGGTCCAGGAAGATAAGAGGGCTGCAGCCAATCTTTGAATCAGTTTGTATCACCAGAATTAACAACGATATCAGATATATGAAAATGAGCTTTCAACAAATGTGGATTATTTTTTTTATTGTGTCTTGACTGTGTTGCAAGAATCTATATAACTTGTTTGTGAAAATAGTAGATTCACATTTTTCTTAACTCTGTAAGAATAGCAGGCTGGATTCATACAAACACACAGCTTTCAATCTTCAGTTGTAGACTACACAATATTAATCATGTAATTCTTTTTGAGAATGAGAAAAACAAACAAACACTGCAGTGATCCATTCTCTTAATGTTTCTAATTTGAAATGTGAAAAAATGCATATTGAACATGATAAATCATTACATCTCATATAGTGTTTGTTTGAATCCTCCCTTCATATGGGGTGTCAATTAGTATATGAGTACAGAACTTGTGTAACACTGCTTTCTCCACATTCTTTTTATAGTATTCTAATATATAGGTAGTTGCACACACATACTGCAGGATCTTAATGGTAAAGTCTGTTTCAAAATGAACCCCTGCTTCTCAGACCATGATTAACAATCCCTGTAGCTGTTGAAAAGTGCATAGTTAAAATCTACTGATATGAATTACTGTTTATCATTTCTTTTGAGGAAACACAGCTGACTTCAGTTTACATAACAGTGCAACCATAACTTTCATGTATATGACTTTACAGTTACTTTATGAGAGATTCCCAGCTACGGCACATTGGTAGCAGCAATATGTCAAACCCTTTACAAGTTAAAACAAAGAATCATTCACTGTCTAAGAAAAGGCAGTGATTTATTTCCATCGAATTGATTTCACAACTTTAATGTTTTTTATCCCTCTTTCTCTCAATATGTGCAACAATTATTCAGCTGTGTTACTGTCCATGTCTGAAAAGTATCACAAACTGGACTTTATTTAAATATTATTTAGGCCCCATGTTTATCAAATTCATACAAGTGAAAACAGAATCTCTCAAAGAAATGACAAAAATCCTCTTCTTAGCTTTCATGTGGTTTTGAAATATGTTGTTTTTCTTGCCATACAAATGTGTACAAAACCTATGCAAACTGGATAATATATTTGGCATACCCTTCGGCGTCAGCTGTGGTCTCAAGGCTGGAGCTGAACAACAACACCTGATTACGAACTGTGTTGAGACTGTTCTTCCCATTCTATGCAAAGCCACCTGGGTTGGCTGGAAGACTGTTTACTTAGCCTGGCAGGGCAAAGGACACTGTCTCAGCTGAACACTGGACATACACACACATGCAGATGTACACTCATTCCCCCTGCCCCTCCAAACGCCTTTGACACTTATTTCCTTCCGATGCTGATGGTGGATCAAGGAGACCAGCGCATAGGCTGCAGGCCCGGATGTACTGTCTACATTGGCTGTCTCTCACCCTTACCCACCCTGTTGCTTGTCATGTTTCTTTGGTGTATTAAGAGTTTTTTCATGTGCTATGTGCAGAGGTGTTTTTTTCTGTTCTCAAACTGATCTCCCTGTTTGGAGCTCAGTCTGGGAGGAGTTATTTTTTTCTCCTTATCTTTCCTCATGTGGTGCATTTTCCATTGTTATACCTCTCTGACCTGTCTTCCCCATGTGATGTTCTGTATAATGTATGTATGGTCGGAGGGTAAGATGGCGCCGCCATTGCGTGCAATAGGTCAGCAGCCTTAACATTAAATTTCCCCTTGTGGGACTAATAAAAGTATAAATAAAGGTATATCAAATAGATCATTGGAATTTTGTGTGACATATTTCAATGTTTGTAGACTTCTTTCACTTGTTATCTATAAATATTTCCCGTTACAAACATCCCCAAATCCAATTGTAGTTTCTAATGATACTGTATTTACTGGAAATATCTCACCACATTTTCTTATGTTTCCCAAACATATTTTCCATTTTTATATTTTGTCAGGTGATGCAAAGCTTTCTGGACAGAAAACTTTACCCGATTACAACCAAAGCATCGTTGTACATAACATAACTTTATTAAATGTATCACTTTGTTTCGGAAATGTTTTTACATTAATGTAATAGTGTACTTTTGTACTATTTTTACACATCACTAAATGGATGTTTAAACGCTTGAATGTTAAAGGTTTTGTATTTTATGTTCTTTGAGTAAATTCACTGACTGTCAGAATATGTGACATGAAATTCATTATTGTACACCAACTGATATTTGGATTGTTCCCGTGACTTCTGTAATACATAAATCCTGGCCTTCATAAAATTTATATATGGTTGTCATTCATTTCCTAAATTATGCCTTCATGATTTTGCCCTTACATAACTTTTGTTCAAAGCATTACAACAGCATGAATGTAACACTAAAAACTACACATTTTTCCCTTCTTTAAATATAGAAGACCACATTTTTGATGAAACTGGCCATTTAATACTTACAAAATAGAATACTAAACTTTCATGGTATTTTCTTTTTAAAAACATTTTCCTCTATTGTTAAAAACCCTAACAATAACAAGCCATATTGACAATTCAGATGGAGAGCTGTTGCCAACAGCCTGGAGTACAACTAATAACAATGCTTTGTAAGTTGCAATTTCATTAACAACACCATTTCATACTTTTCCAACTCTTTATTACAACTTTTTTCCCATATGAACACTAACATTTGAAACCTTTTAACTTTTACATAATGAACATTTTCTATACCACAAACACAAATTATGAGTTTTTTTCATCTCTGAAATATGCTTGCCTTTCACTTTATGTTGACACAGACCATGGCCTTTTCACCTCTCATCAGCACAATTCTCAGCAGCTTCAGCTAATTTCAGCAGAATTGTCAGTCTGTCCACCTCTTCTTCATGTGAATGAGTTTGGTTCAGTGAGATGAGTAGCTGCCTTTAGACTAGGAGGGCCAGGTTCAATCCTGCTCAGGGCACTTGTTTTTTTTTTTTTCCACCACCATACAACTTTTTGCAACTTTTCATCTTTTTCAGCTTTTCAGCAGACAGCTTCAGCGTTAAGGCATCCACACAGCATTTTCGCAGGAAATGCAAATTTTTCTAGTTATTCTTCAAGTTGCTCCGTTCTTTGGACCTTAACTACTCCCTCAGTTTTTGTGCTATTTGCACCATTCAACTCTTAAAAACTTCTGCTCTTTCTGCTCTTTCCTGCTATGACTTTTGTGCTGATAATTCTATACTTTTGAGATATTGAATTTTTTTGCAATTTTTTGCCCATTGAAGTGAATGGAACACATTATCAATGTGGTCACTTGTTTCTGCTCGCCAGGCTGAGCTGTGTCTTAGCTCAGTGAGATGAGCAGCCGTTCTCAGACTGGGAAGCCTGGGTTCAAATCCCGCTTATGGCAACATTTCTTTCAGTTAACAATTAAACTTTTTTAACTCTTTTTAACTCAATTTCAGCTTTTTCACACCTTTTCAGCAAAATTTTCAATTTTTTCACCACTTTTCAGCACAAATCCCAGCTTTTTCTGCTGTTTTCAGCAAAAACCTCTTTCAGCAGAATTCTGAAAAGAGTTCTGCAGAACTCTTTTCAGCAGAAATTCTGCTGATTGTACTCTTTTCAGCAGAATGTTCACTTCTTTTCAGCCCAAATTCTGCTTATTCACCTCTTGGCAAAATTTTCAACCTTTCACCTGTTATTACCACAATCTCAGCTGTTTCAGAAAAAAACCTCTTTTGAGCAGAAATTCTGCTGATTCATCTCTTTTCAGCGCAAGTTTCTGCTTCTTGCCTCTTTCTGCAGAATTCTGCTGATTCACCTCTTTTCTGCAAAATTTCAGCCTTTTCGCCTCTTATCAGCACAATTCTCAGCAGCTTCTGCTAATTTCAGCAGAATGGTCAGTCTGTCCCCTCTTCTTTGTGACAATGAGTTTGGCTCAGTGAGATGAGTAGCTGCCTTGCGACCAGGAGGGCCAGGTTTGAATCCTGGTTAGGGTGAATTTTTTTTTCACCACCATACAACTTTTGCAACTTTTCATCTTTTCAGCTTTTCAGCAGACAGCTTCATGTTAAGGCATCCACACAGCATTTTCACAGGAAATGCAAATTTTCTAGTTATTATTATTGTGTGGATGCTGGAGGCATCCACACTATGAGTTCCTGTTTCTCTTTATTCTTTATTGTGTGGATGCCCTAAAAGGGCATCTGTAAGCTTTATGTTTCATGTCATTGAACTGCTTTAGATCAAGAGAAGGAGGGTGTTGAAAAACCCAAGCAGCTGCTCATTAATGAGGCACATTAACGACATTCCTTTTGGCGCTTTTCAGCAATGTCTTGTGCTGCCGGGTGAGGCCATCTACACCACACTAGCTCCTGTGCTGCTGGCTGAGGCCATCTACACCACACCGGGGCTTGAGTTGCAGCTGAGGCAACCTGCACCACACCAGGGCCTGTGCTGCTGGCTGAGGCCAACTACACCACACACTTGGCCAGTGGCTCTGCCTGAGGCCACCTACACCACACCAGAGCCTGTGCTCTGGCTGAGGCCACCTACACCACAGCAGGGCCTGAGTTTCCAGCTGAGGCCACCTACACCACACCAGGGCCTGTGCTTCTGCCTGAGGCCACCTACACCACACCAGGACCTGTTCTGCTGGATGATTCCATCTGCATCACAACAGGGCTTGTGCCTTCTGACTGAGGACCTGTACTGCCGGCTTAGGCCATCTACAACACACCAGGGCCTCTGCTGTTGGCCGAGGCCAACTACACCACACCAGGGTCTGTGCTTCTGGCTAAGGCCATCTGCACCACACGAGGGCCTGTGCTGCTGGCTGAGGCCAACAACACCACACAAGGTATTGTGGCTCTGGCTGAGGCCATCTATTCCAAACAGGGCCTGTGCTTCTGGCCGAGATCACCTACACCACACCAGGGCCGTGCTGATGGCTGAGGCCACCTACACCACACCACGGTCTGTGCTGCTGGCTGAGGCCACCTACACCACACAGGTCCTGTGCTGCTAGTTGAGGCCATGTTGATCACACCAGAGCCTGTGCTGTTGGCTTAGGCCATGTTGATCACACCAGAGCCTGGGCTTCTGACTGAGACCATCTTCAACACACCAGGGCCTGTCCTTCTTGCCGAGGCAATGTACACCACACAGGGCCTGCTCTGCTGGCTGAGGCAATGTACACTGATAGGTTTGTAGCTTGAACCTATTCGCTGGAACGTGAAGGCAATGTGATTACACAGCAAGCAAGACACGAGTAGGCAACATTCTTTATGTTTCACGTGCACGGGAGAGAACTGGACAGGCGCCGTTCCTTCGCTTGACCCAGTTGCTCTCGTCCGTTCCCCCGTAACACTGCTCTTTATTGTGGTTACATGAATATGCATAGGTTCATTAACATATGACATAGGTATACATGTGAACAAAGAATACCTTGTGTGTGGGGTCAAACTGTGACCCCAGGAAGACTCCCCAGAGCCGTCCATCTAAACAAAAGGCACTTAGACTAAAACAGACATAGATACGTTTATCCTATCATAAAACAATAAGACAAGGTACGACCTCTCCCATGCTCCTAAAATGTGGGTGTGAAAGTCAGAGAGCTCTGGAATGCACACAAAGCTTGCAGACTATTAAGGATCAAACCTCTACCAATCTACACCTAATTATAAAACTCTAAGAATATATAAGTAGATATTTCTAAGCATAAATGACAATCACAATACAAATCTAACATTTCCCCCCTTTTGGCAATTATGCTAGAAAAGTCCCCAGTTATGATCACGTCATGTCGACAGTGTCAATGCAAACATTTTTATACTCAGCATATGTAAACGTACACAGTTGACAAATATATTAGCAGTTATCCAAGTCTCATTAATCTCATTCAATGGTAACCTGCACCTACAGCAAACAAATGAATTGTTAATGGTCAAAAGAGAAATTAACATTTTCAAAAACACTCCAACTTGGTTGTGCTCCTCTGCGAGACATGTAAATCACACGTCTCTCTGCAGAGTGGTTTAAGTTCTGCAGGCGTCATGTCTCTTCCAGTTGTTCCATCACTGTTCATAGAACCAGAGTGTATGTAGAATAGACATTCAAACATACCAGTTGAGTTTGCCGTTTGTCAACATGGGTCTCAGCTATTGTGAGAGCTGCAGACCTCTTCAGCACTCTAGTTTTATGGCCTCTACCAACCCCCATCACCTCACTTCAGGCCTCTGTCCTGTGGGGATATATATGACTCCTCCATTGTCCATCCTCTGCAGGAAAACCCTCTGTGGAAAGGGTGCTGGATCCAGTTATCTTACTGCTGTTATGATCCCAGCAGTCTTCAGTGTGCCATCGTATGCACAGTATAGTGACACAGCATTAGGTGATGTTCATAGGAACCTGCTGTCATCACCACCATAGTTCTGGTTCTGTGCTTTCACAGAATCATGATGCCATCCTGGACTCCCCCTGCGCTGTCAATGGAGCTTGGCACGCTCCCTCATCCTTCAGGTGCCCGTCTGTCGTCCACAATCTCCTCTGTTGGCCTCTGGAAAGCCCCCTTGGCACAGCTCTCATTCCAACGCAGCTTCATGGTCCTTGCTGTGGCTCCAAAGTCTGATCTCATGATGGCCCCAAACAGCTCGACCTTTGACCTCAGCCACTGCCTGGGCTGTCAGCTCTGCCTGGAATGGGTTCTCGCTTCTCACTGGGCCTCTGAAGATTTCTCAGGAGATTCCTTTCAGCAACACTTTAACTGCTGCACCTGTATTTCCTTGCTAGGAGAAAAACTCCTATTTGGAAAGCATGTAAAGCATCATCAAACCACATTCTTTAGTTCAGTGAGCTTCATTTATGGACCATCAGAGTCTCATCTGAACATGGATGCACCACTTTGCATAGGTTTAATACCCGTTGACTAACTGTTAATCACACAAAAATCATAAAAACATAGTTTAGAAAACATAGAAACATAGTTTCATGTAATCTGGACCCCTCCTCTTGACGCATGGACACTCCCATGAGTCAACTCATCAAAACCAGATTCCTGTCTTAAAGAAAAGGTAGCTAGATCATGTCCCAGGCAACATCAGGGCGTCTCCTCTGGAGCAGCTCTGTAACCCTGCAATAAAAGATGTTAGTGTGTTTTGCACAGTAAGTTTGCTTAAAACCTGGCTCTGTCTGGAGCCTGCATACACACCATCGTGGCCTGGAAAACAAGATCTGGAAGTAAAATCAAACTCCACACTTATAAACAATTGTATCATTAGAGTAATAAAGCATCAAAGGACAAGTATCATGTGCAGGTTTTCTCAAATCAGTAAACTACAATTATTGGCATAATTCGCCCCAAACATGGATCATCCCATGTACTCAGTTAACAGTAATGTAATCGGTGACTCCCTTAAGCAAAGTCACTCCATGTATTTAACACTAGGAGCTCAGTAGTGGCCAGCTAATGAGCCCCATATGAAACTATTCCACAAACACTGCATCTCTTATTTGCTTTCTCATGTTACTTGTCCGTCTCTGCTGAATCCTCTACATGCACTCTTAGAAAAACAAACATTAGCAACACACATGGACAATCCTGGAGGTCAGGCACAAATTGACAGGGTCCAGAGTGCTATAAAAGACCATAAAGACCATAGCTGTGGACAGAAGTGGCACTAGTTTCAACACAGGGAATGTTTTACATGTTATTCACATCGTCAAAGTAACCTTAACATTTCCCAAAACACAGTGTAACAGCATCACCAACTCATAACCTGTAAACACAGTTTTCTTCACACATGACCCAGAAATCCTGTAGTAGAAAACATCAACCAGCTATCCTGGTATAAATCACATGATCAAATCACATGAAGAACTGTAATGCTGTAGAAAAGTTAGCGCTGCGCAAGTGTATACACACTTTCTCACAGTCACCTCTGTGAGCAACACAAGGTAGTGAATAACACCCCCTGGTAGATTCACAGACACAGAAAGTGACATTTAAAAGGTTAAATCATCACGCAACCTCGATGTTTTTGTCATCTTTCCGCTCCTGTAAAAAGAACACACATAGATTCATCTGCACCTTTGTCAGGTGGGGGTTAACTTCGCACAGTGATTCAGTCAGTCTGTCAGCTTCTGTCCGCTTTACCAGTCAGTCAATTTTATTTTCTTCACTCATTCATTCATTCATTCTTTCTTTGCTGACGGTGGAAATTATTGTCGCATTTTCATTTCCACTTCTCAGCAAATGACGTCATTCAAAAGAAAAGAAGAACTTTATATCGGATTATCTCGCTTAATCCTTTTTTGGGTAGGACTATTTTCTAATTGTCCCATATAAGTGGCTTTCTCCAGAGCCCATTGTAATCTTTTGGAGAAACTCACTTGCAACGGTTTTCTCGACGTGTCGTATAGCGCTTCTGTTCTAATCGTGCAGATCTGCTTCAACGAGATCATCACACAAAACTTTCAGTGCACTGTGAAAGTATCAAAATAAAAGGCCCGTTAAGTCATGACACACACTCCTCATCTCAGGAGGGTAAATCATACCATTAGCATGGTTATCATACCATCATACTAATTGGCAGGCTCAACTTTACAACAAAAGAAAAATCATCAGCTAGATAAACTCCAAACCAACCATCAGCCGCACAAAACACAACATAAGCCTCATGTTCATAGCTATGAATTTTAATCCCCAGGACTGTACTTTTCACTCATTTAGGCCACAAATTTTATTTAATTTTCTTTTTCCCTGTCATCATAAAACATGTGACATGTTGTCATGCATTTCACAAAAGACATTTGTTCTTATGTATTCAGAGTGTGTATCTGGGTGCAGGATTCACTCGCACATCACAACAGGAACTCAGTGTTTTAGAGTCTCCACTCTAACAAACTCCAACACATCCCATTCACTCGTGCTAGAATTCAGTCACCTTTCATTAATCTAAGAACTATCAACTATTTGCATATCAGCTATTAACCCACTAAGATGACAGGACAACAGAATGCATGTTCAAATATTATCACAAAAAGGAATTTCCTCATCAGTAAATTACTTGTGCTGCATCAGTCAGGCAGAAAGCATCTCCCAATTACTATATTAACAACTAATTTATTGTCTGATCACTGGTTGGTCAAACCAGAATCTTTTTTTCCCACAAAAATTAAACTGTTGTCCTGCAACCTGAGAGTTACTGTCAGCATTGGATAAATTCAGCATTTGATAACAAGTGTCTGCTAAATTGACACTATTTAGTACTGATGAGAGATAGCAAGCTGATTTTCATTGCATGTGTGTTTGTGTTATTAGGCAGGTTTAATCAATGTCTGTGGAGCTGCGTCTCCAGCAGGGCATGTTCTAAAGCTGCCTTTCCTACACACTTCTCTGCTATATTGATCATTTTCAACCAATGTGCTATGAGTCCATTGGTCTTGCATCACTTCTTATCACACTAGTGACTTGGATAAGATGATAAACAGACTCACATGCTCAAGATGCTGCCTAATCTTCATGAGCTCTCTTGTGTTTGTGTTAGTAGGGTTAATGCATGTTCTGCTTGTGTGTGTGATTTTGTATATGTTTCTTTTGCAGTGTTTCAGATTCCTTCACAATTTTCCCACTTAAGCAGTCAGTTTTCTTTTCCCCAGGTTTGCTAACCCAAATTTGATTTCCCACATTAAACAACAGCTTTCTCTGTGTCCTTACTTACTCTCACTCTGTTATCCTCTCCCACTTCAACAGTCCAATAGCCGGCAGTTCTTCTTCAGCTTTGTCCTGTGTTCCACTGTCTCTTCTTGCCATTTTACTCCGAAAGTGGCAAATGTCAAACTCCAACAGTCTCCTCAGTTTTCCTCAAACGTCCTTTTCACAAGCACAGTGACTTTGCAGCTTGTTGGAAACACAGTGTCATTCATCCAATCAGTCAGGATGATGGTTTGCTCTTCTTCTCCACTGCTGTTTGTCCACACTGCTGCTGCTTGCTGGGTCTCTTTGCTCAGGACTTGCTGCTGTCTCTTATCTGCCATGTTATTGCTCTTGGGGCTGCATTCCTTGTCTTCAGGGAGGAGTGAGAGCTCGCTTGTGAGGATGAGGGACACATGGAGCTGTAAATAAGTTAGCCAAAAATTGGCCTGAACATTTCCAATGGTGTTAAACTATAATTTCCTTCCGACTGCTGCATATGGGAAATTGATCCAGGTCTGCGTTTCATCTGAAAGTGACAAAACTAAGACATTTCCATTATTATTATCACTGCTTAACCAACACACAGAACTCTGTTTTTGAACTCTCCTTTCTTAAAAGCAGAAAATGAGATTGTAGTTGTTCTTGGCTGATAAACACAAAAACCTTTTTCCTATTATTTTCCATCTACAATGTAGATTTTGTCTCTGTTTTACTCTTTTTTTCTTTACACTAGCTGGTGACCTGCAGAATCACCACTCTCACAATTTGTGACAATTACGTTTACACAGCGCGCACACACACAGCTGTGACGTCAGGCACATTCACACTCACTTTTGGCTGTAGCTCAGGTGGCAGAGCAGGTCAGCCACTAACCAGAAGGTCGGTGGTTCGATCCCAGGCTGCTCCTGACTGCATGCCAAATATCCTTGGCAAGATACTAACCCCATGTTGCTCTCCGATGCATCCATCGGAGTGTGAATGTGTATGAATGGTAGACTACTAAGCACTTAGGTCAGAAAAAGTGCATGTGTGAATGGGTGTATGAATTAGTTGTATAGAGCGCTTTGAGTGCTCAGATAGAGTAGAAAAGCGCTATATAAGAACAAGTCCATTTACCATTTACTTTTTTCATCTGCATAAATAAACCATATGGCTGATGATATGTGCCATGGTGATCCATAAGTATGATCACAAGTTTTATTTAATTATTTTTCAACCCAACAAAGCAAATAAACACAAACATGATGCTGATGCTATGAACACTCTACACACATGAATCAAGAGACAGGAAAACTGCTGCGCACCTGAAAGAACTCACGGAAACACTGCACACTCCAGTTATCATAATTATCATAGTTTTGTTTCCCTCTCTTTGATGAGTTCTCAGCCAGCTCCCGATCTGATAATGTGTAGCTTGCTCATCAGCTCAGAAGAGACAGCAACGCAACCTCACACAGTGGTTGGGTGCTTTGCCCACAGCGGCAAAGACTTACATTTTCAGCTTCTCCATCATGTAGTTTTCAGCTGCTTCATACAGGGTTCCGCATAATAGTTGTTTCATAGGTGTGCTCTATATCTCAACAATGGCTCATATTAGGATGACAGTCTTTCAAACAGGTCAAGTGCCTCTATGCACGTCATTAGTTTAAATATTTACCTATTTTACTTCATCTCATATGTCATTGTACTGAATTTGAGCAACCCTAAGCTTAATGCAGATTACTGTTAACAACTGGTAAATTAATGGTCTGGAGCACAGGCTGTTGTTGATCAGGGAAATCATCTAACATTTTGTGTCAGCACGGGGTGGGGAAAGCCATTCACCAGAGCATAGCTTAACTGCTGCTGATGTGGGCTGGCCTTCTCCACACGCTCTTCAAGGCTGCTGTTTTCCTAAAAACTTCTAACATTTGAGATTCTCCCATGACCAGTTTACGCTCATGACAATTATGAGAATATAAATACCTCGCACTGTTGGAGTAAATTCTTGCAAAAATGTGTTGTCTCCTGTGAGGCAGTCTTACTTGCTCGGAACCCATGATAACAACAACCGTGTCACAGACCACGCCTGCTCCGCAGCATTCACACAAACACAACAAATATCCTCGCTCACAAACAACAAAAATTAGCCTATAACTTTCCCCAGCCCGCACGGCCGTTGAGCTCTGGACTCGCGTGTACCGCGCAGTCACTGAGCTGCACCTGCCTGCGTGAAACCGCACGGCATA
>NW_020328703.1:0-59083 GCF_001858045.2 Oreochromis niloticus
TAGCTACCAAGGATTTCTATCATTATTTATTTAGTAGAGCAAATATTTTATAGGTAACAGAATATATATGAAAATTGATTTCAATGTAAATGTAAGTTGTAAATCCATTTTCTGACTGGCCTTTATCTGGGTGGGTTTGGGTTTGGGCGGATAAAGGCAAGTCAGAATTCTCTTAGCAGCTATTTCTGGAAATAGCTGCTAATAACAAAAGACATCAGAAAGTATGGGCTTTAGGTGTAGCCCATACTTTCTGATATATTAATTAAATCTACTAACTGACACCCTATAGCAGCATTACATTCACACTTGGGGGCTTAGTTGGGTATGTGAGCGGTGTTCAAAGGACTTTTTTTGGGTTAGATGTATTTCTTTCAGACAGGGCAAAACAGTCCTGTCTCCTTTGTGGTGAAACCGTCAACCTCCCATCACAGCTGAACCAACATCTTTAACACCATATTCATGAACTCCTGATCCCAACCTCATCCTCACTGCTGGACAACACAGACTAGATGCCAAATACAGACTGCTGCCTTTATAACCTGCATACCAGTGTATCTTCAGCGGAGAAGATGACACACTCATCTCTACTGCTAATTCATCTGCAGACCATCACCATTTTGCCACACTCCACACTCTGAAATCACTGATGAGTTATGCTGAAAAATCTGTACTTCCTGTCACGCTACAGTGATCCTGAGACCAAGAGAGGTATGATTCTTTGTCTTGATTAAAAAAACAATTACATGTCTGCAGTTTGAATTTATTTTCTGCTTATTTCATAATGATTCTGGACTCAACAATTGAACTTGTAGGCACTTTTCAAGTTTACATTTACATGTTGTCTCTCTCTGCAGCTATTGTTGTCTTGTGAATTCTTCCATTTCACAACTGACACATTAAAACCTCATCACAGCTCTTGTCTATTCTCACCATCATGTGACTGTCAGATTGCTCTGGACCCTGACCTGCAACAAATATGAGTATTTAAAATAATTCATCGTTTAACTTCTCTGTAGTTTTTAGTCTTTAATACCTATAACATGGTTTTCAATGTACCTTTCAAACATGCTTATTTTGTGAGACTGCATTTCAGCTTCTTAGACTGTATAAAGTACTCATAGTATTACTGTTTGAACACTCTTATAGTGACCATCTTTTGTGACTTCATTGCTACTGATCAACCACCTTGGTCCAGGAAGATAAGAGGGCTGCAGCCAATCTTTGAATCAGTTTGTATCACCAGAATTAACAAACGATATCAGATATATGAAATGAGCTTTCAACAAATGTGGATTATTTTTTTATTGTGTCTTGACTGTGTTGCAAGAATCTATATAATTGTTTGTGAAAATAGTAGATTCACATTTTTCTTAACTCTGTAAGAATAGCAGGCTGGATCATACAACACACAGCTTTCATCTTCAGTTGTAGACTACACAATATTAATCATGTAATTCTTTTGAGAATGAGAAAACAAACAAACACTGCATGATCCATTCTTAATGTTCTAATTTGAAATGTGAAAAAATGCATATTGAACATGATAAATCATTACATTCATATAGTGTTTGTTTGAATCTCCTTCATATGGGGTGTCAATTAGTATATGAGTACAGAACTTGTGTAACACTGCTTTCTCCACATTCTTTTTATAGTATTCTAATATATAGGTAGTTGCACACACATATGCAGGATCTTAATGGTAAAGTCTGTTTCAAATGACCCTGCTTCTCAGACCATGATAACAATCCCCTGTAGCTGTTGAAAAGTGCATAGTTAAAATCTACTGATATGAATTACTGTTTATCATTTCTTTTGAGGAAACACAGCTGACTTCAGTTTACATAACAGTGCAACCATAACTTTCATGTATATGACTTTACAGTTACTTTATGAGAGATTCCCAGCTACGGCACATTGGTAGCAGCATATGTCAAAACCCTTTACAAGTTAAAACAAAGAATCATTCACTGTCTAAGAAAAGGCAGTGATTATTTCCATCGAATGATTTCACAACTTAATGTTTTTATCCTCTTTCTCTCAATATGTCAACAATTATTCAGCTGTGTTACTGTCCATGTCTGAAAAGTATCACAACTGGACTTTATTTAAATATTATTTAGGGCCCATGTTTATCAAATTCATACAAGTGAAAACAGAATCTCTCAAAGAAATTGGACAAAAATCCTCTTCTTAGCTTTCATGTGGTTTGAAATATGTTGTTTTTCTTGCCATACAAAATGTGTACAAAACCTATGCAAACTGGATAATATATTGGCATACCCCTTCGGGTCAGCTGTGGTCTCAAGGCTGGAGCTGAACAACAACACCCTGATTACGAACTGTGTTGAGACTGTTCTTCCATTCTATGCAAAGCCACCTGGGTTGGCTGGAAGACTGTTTACTTAGCCTGGCAGGGCAAAGGACACTGTCTCAGCTGAACACTGGACATACACACACATGCAGATGTACACTCATTCCCCTGCCCTCAAACGCCTTGACACTTATTTCCTTCCGATGCTGATGGTGGATCAAGGAGACCAGCGCATAGGCTGCAGGCCCGGATGTACTGTCTACATTGGCTGTCTCTCACCCTTTACCCACCCTGTTGCTTGTCATGTTTCTTTGGTGATTAGAGTTTTTTCATGTGCTATGTGCAGAGGTGTTTTTTTTCTGTTCTCAAACTGATCTCCCTGTTTGGAGCTCAGTCTGGAGGAGTTATTTTTTTCTCCTTATCTTTCCTCATGTGGTGCATTTTCCATTGTTATACTCTCTGACCTGTCTTCCCCATGTGATGTTCTGTATAATGTATGTATGGTCGGAGGGTAGATGGCGCCGCCATTGCGTGCAATAGGTCAGCAGCTTAACATTAAATTTCCCCTTGTGGGACTAATAAAAGTATAAATAAAGGTATATCAAATAGATCATTGGAATTTTGTGTGACATATTTCAATGTTTGTAGACTTCTTTACTGTTATCTATAAATATTTCCCGTTACAAACATCCCCAAATCCAATTGTAGTTTTCTAATGATACTGTATTTACTGGAAATATCTCACCACATTTTTCTTATGTTTCCCAAACATATTTTCATTTTATATTTTTGTCAGGTGATGCAAAGCTTTCTGGACAGAAAACTTTACCCGATTACAACCAAAGCATCGTTGTTACATAACATAACTTTATTAAATGTATCACTTTTGTTTTCGGAAATGTTTTTACATTAATGTAATAGTGTACTTTTGTTACTATTTTTACACATCACTAATGGATGTTTTAAACGCTTGAATGTTAAAGGTTTTGTATTTTTATGTTCTTTGAGTAAATTCACTGACTGTCAGAATATGTGACATGAAATTCATTATTGTACACCAACTGATATTTTGGGATTGTTCCGTGACTTCTGTAATACATAAATCCTGGCCTTCATAAAATTTATATATGGTTGTCATTCATTTCCTAAATTTGCTTCATGATTTTGCCCTTACATAACTTTTTGTTCAAAGCATTACAACAGCATGAATGTAACACTAAAAACTACACATTTTTCCCTTCTTTAAATATAGAAGACCACATTTTTGATGAAACTGGCCATTTAATACTTACAAAATAGATACTAAACTTTCATGGTATTTTCTTTTTAAAAACATTTTCCTCTATTGTTAAAACCCTAAAATAACAGCCATATTGACAATTCAGATGGAGAGCTGTTGCCAACAGCCTGGAGTAAACTAATAACAATGCTTTGTAAGTTGCAATTTCATTAACAACACCATTTCATACTTTTCCAACTCTTTATTACAACTTTTTTCCCATATGAACACTAACATTTGAAACCTTTTAACTTTTTACATAATGAACATTTTCTATACACAAACAAATTATGAGTTTTTTTCATCTCTGAAATATGCTTGCCTTTCACTTTATGTTGACACAGACCATGGCCTTTTCACCTCTCATCAGCACAATTCTCAGCAGCTTCAGCTAATTTCAGCAGAATTGTCAGTCTGTCCACCTCTTCTTCATGTGAATGAGTTTGGTTCAGTGAGATGAGTAGCTGCCTTTAGACTAGGAGGGCCAGGTTCAAATCCTGCTCAGGGCGACTTGTTTTTTTTTTTTTTCCACCACCATACAACTTTTTGCAACTTTCATCTTTTTCAGCTTTTCAGCAGACAGCTTCAGCGTTAAGGCATCCACACAGCATTTTCGCAGGAAATGCAAATTTTTCTAGTTATTCTTCAAGTTGCTCCGTTCTTTGGACCTTAACTACTCCCTCAGTTTTGTGCTATTTGCACCATTCAACTCTTAAAAACTTCTGCTCTTTCTGCTCTTTCCTGCTATGACTTTTGGTGCTGATAACTTCTATACTTTTTGAGATATTGAATTTTTTTGCAATATTTTTTGCCCATTGAAGTGAATGGAACACATTATCAATGTGGTCACTTGTTTCTGCTCGCCAGGCTGAGCTGTGTCTTAGCTCAGTGAGATGAGCAGCCGTTCTCAGACTGGGAAGCCTGGGTTCAAATCCCGCTTATGGCAACATTTCTTTCAGTTAACAATTAAACTTTTTAACTCTTTTTAACTCAATTTCAGCTTTTTCACACCTTTTCAGCAAAATTTTCAATTTTTTCACCACTTTTCAGCACAAATCCCAGCTTTTTCTGCTGTTTTCAGCAAAAACCTCTTTTCAGCAGAATTCTGAAAAGAGTTCTGCAGAACTCTTTTCAGCAGAAATTCTGCTGATTGTACTCTTTTCAGCAGAATGTTCACTTCTTTTCAGCCCAAATTCTGCTTATTCACCTCTTCTGCAAAATTTTCAACCTTTTCACCTGTTATTACCACAAATCTCAGCTGTTTTCAGAAAAAACCTCTTTTGAGCAGAAATTCTGCTGATTCATCTCTTTTCAGCGCAAGTTTCTGCTTCTTTGCCTCTTTTCTGCAGAAATTCTGCTGATTCACCTCTTTTCTGCAAAATTTTCAGCCTTTTCGCCTCTTATCAGCACAATTCTCAGCAGCTTCTGCTAATTTCAGCAGAATGGTCAGTCTGTCCACCTCTTCTTTGTGACAATGAGTTTGGCTCAGTGAGATGAGTAGCTGCCTTGCGACCAGGAGGGCCAGGTTTGAATCCTGGTTAGGGTGAAATTTTTTTTCACCACCATACAACTTTTTGCAACTTTTCATCTTTTTCAGCTTTCAGCAGACAGCTTCAGTGTTAAGGCATCCACACAGCATTTTCACAGGAATGCAAATTTTCTAGTTATTATTATTGTGTGGATGCTGGAGGCATCCACACTATTGAGTTCCTGTTTCTCTTTATTCTTTATTGTGTGGATGCCCTAAAAGGGCATCTGTAAGCTTTATGTTTTCATGTCATTGAACTGCTTTAGATCAAGAGAAGGAGGGTGTTGAAAAACCCCAAGCAGCTGCTCATTAATGAGGGCACATTAACGACATTCCTTTTGGCGCTTTTCAGCAATGTCTTGTGCTGCCGGGTGAGGCCATCTACACCACACTAGCTCCTGTGCTGCTGGCTGAGGCCATCTACACCACACCGGGGCTTGAGTTGCAGCTGAGGCAACCTGCACCACACCAGGGCCTGTGCTGCTGGCTGAGGCCAACTACACCACACACTTGGCCAGTGGCTCTGCCTGAGGCCACCTACACCACACCAGAGCCTGTGCTTCTGGCTGAGGCCACCTACACCACAGCAGGGCCTGAGTTCCAGCTGAGGCCACCTACACCACACCAGGGCCTGTGCTTCTGCCTGAGGCCACCTACACCACACCAGGACCTGTTCTGCTGGATGATTCCATCTGCATCACAACAGGGCTTGTGCCTTCTGACTGAGGACCTGTACTGCCGGCTTAGGCCATCTACAACACACCAGGGCCTCTGCTGTTGGCCGAGGCCAACTACACCACACCAGGGTCTGTGCTTCTGGCTAAGGCCATCTGCACCACACGAGGGCCTGTGCTGCTGGCTGAGGCCAACAACACCACACAAGGTATTGTGGCTCTGGCTGAGGCCATCTATTTCCAAACAGGGCCTGTGCTTCTGGCCGAGATCACCTACACCACACCAGGGCCCGTGCTGATGGCTGAGGCCACCTACACCACACCACGGTCTGTGCTGCTGGCTGAGGCCACCTACACCACACCAGGTCCTGTGCTGCTAGTTGAGGCATGTTGATCACACCAGAGCCTGTGCTGTTGGCTTAGGCCATGTTGATCACACCAGAGCCTGGGCTTCTGACTGAGACCATCTTCAACACACCAGGGCCTGTCCTTCTTGCCGAGGCAATGTACACCACACCAGGGCCTGCTCTGCTGGCTGAGGCAATGTACACTGATAGGTTTGTAGCTTGAACCTATTCGCTGGAACGTTGAAGGCAATGTGATTACACAGCAAGCAAGACACGAGTAGGCAACATTCTTTATGTTTCACGTGCACGGGAGAGAACTGGACAGGCGCCGTTCCTTCGCTTGACCCCAGTTGCTCTCGTCCGTTCCCCGTAACACTGCTCTTTTATTGTGGTTACATGAATATGCATAGGTTCATTAACATATGACATAGGTATACATGTGAACAAAGAATACCTTGTGTGTGGGGGTCAAACTGTGACCCAGGAAGACTCCCCAGAGCCGTCCATCTAAACAAAGGCACTTAGACTAAAACAGACATAGATACGTTTATCCTATCATAAAACAATAAGACAAGGTACGACCTCTCCCATGCTCCTAAAATGTGGGTGTGAAAGTCAGAGAGCTCTGGAATGCACACAAAGCTTGCAGACTATTAAGGATCAAACCTCTACCAATCTACACCTAATTATAAAACTCTAAGAATATATAAGTAGATATTTCTAAGCATAAATGACAATCACAATACAAATCTAACATTTCCCCCTTTTGGCAATTATGCTAGAAAAGTCCCCAGTTATGATCACGTCATGTCTGACAGTGTCAATGCAAACATTTTTATACTCAGCATATGTAAACGTACACAGTTTGACAAATATATTAGCAGTTATCCAAGTTCTCATTAATCTCATTCAATGGTAACCTGCATCCTACAAGCAAACAAATGAATTGTTAATGGTCAAAAGAGAAATTAACATTTTCAAAAACACTCCAACTTGGTTGTGCTCCTCTGCGAGACATGTAAATCACACGTCTCTCTGCAGAGTGGTTTAAGTTCTGCAGGGCGTCATGTCTCTTCCAGTTGTTTCCATCACTGTTCATAGAACCAGAGTGTATGTAGAATAGACATTCAAACATACCAGTTGAGTTTGCCGTTTGTCAACATGGGTCTCAGCTATTGTGAGAGCTGCAGACCTCTTCAGCACTCTAGTTTTATGGCCTCTACCAACCCCCATCACCTCACTTCAGGCCTCTGTCCTGTGGGGGATATATATGACTCCTCCATTGTCCATCCTCTGCAGGAAAAACCCTCTGTGGAAAGGGTGCTGGATCCAGTTATCTTACTGCTGTTATGATCCCAGCAGTCTTCAGTGTGCCATCGTATGCACAGTATAGTGACACAGCATTAGGTGATGTTCATAGGAACCTGCTGTCATCACCACCATAGCTTCTGGTTCCTGTGCTTTTCACAGAATCATGATGCCATCCTGGACTCCCCTGCGCTGTCAATGGAGCTTGGCACGCTCCCCTCATCCTTCAGGTGCCCGTCTGTCGTCCACAATCTCCTCTGTTGGCCTCTGGAAAGCCCCCTTGGCACAGCTCTCATTCCAACGCAGCTTCATGGTCCTTGCTGTGGCTCCAAAGTCTGATCTCATGATGGGCCCCAAACAGCTCGACCTTTGACCTCAGCCACTGCCTGGGCTGTCAGCTCTGCCTGGAATGGGTTCTCGCTTCTCACTGGGCCTCTGAAGATTTCTCAGGAGATTCCTTTCAGCAACACTTTAACTGCTGCACCTGTATTTCCTTGCTAGGAGGAAAAACTCCTATTTGGAAAGCATGTAAAGCATCATCAAACCACATTCTTTAGTTCAGTGAGCTTCATTTATGGACCATCAGAGTCTCATCTGAACATGGATGCACCACTTTGCATAGGTTTAATACCCGTTGACTAACTGTTAATCACACAAAAATCATAAAAACATAGTTTAGAAAACATAGAAAACATAGTTTCATGTAATTCTGGACCCCTCCTCTTGACGCATGGACACTCCCATGAGTCAACTCATCAAAACCAGATTCCTGTCTTAAAGAAAAAGGTTAGCTAGATCATGTCCCAGGCAACATCAGGGCGTCTCCTCTGGAGCAGCTCTGTAACCCTGCAATAAAAGATGTTAGTGTGTTTTGCACAGTAAGTTTGCTTAAAACCTGGCTCTGTCTGGAGCCTGCATACACACCATCGTGGCCTGGAAAACAAGATCTGGAAGTAAAATCAAACTCCACACTTATAAACAATTGTATCATTAGAGTAATAAAGCATCAACAGGACAAGTATCATGTGCAGGTTTTCTCAAATCAGTAAACTACAATTATTGGCATAATTCGCCCCAAACATGGATCATCCCATGTACTCAGTTAACAGTAATGTAATCGGTGACTTCCCTTAAGCAAAGTCACTCCATGTATTTAACACTAGGAGCTCAGTAGTGGCCAGCTAATGAGCCCCATATGAAACTATTCCACAAACACTGCATCTCTTATTTGCTTTCTCATGTTACTTGTCCGTCTCTGCTGAATCCTCTACATGCACTCTTAGAAAAACAAACATTAGCAACACACATGGACAATCCTGGAGGTCAGGCACAAATTGACAGGGTCCAGAGGTGCTATAAAAAGACCATAAAGACCATAGCTGTGGACAGAAGTGGCACTAGTTTCAACACAGGGAATGTTTTACATGTTATTCACATCGTCAAAGTAACCTTTAACATTTCCCAAAAACACAGTGTAACAGCATCACCAACTCATAACCTGTAAACACAGTTTTCTTCACACATGAACCCAGAAATCCTGTAGTAGAAAACATCAACCAGCTATCCTGGTATAAATCACATGATCAAATCACATGAAGAACTGTAATGCTGTAGAAAAGTTAGCGCTGCGCAAGTGTATACACACTTTCTCACAGTCACCTCTGTGAGCAACACAAGGTAGTGAATAACACCCCCTGGTAGATTCACAGACACAGAAAGTGACATTTAAAAGGTTAAATCATCACGCAACCTCGATGTTTTTGTCATCTTTCCGCTCCTGTAAAAAGAAACACACATAGATTCATCTGCACCTTTGTCAGGTGGGGGTTAACTTCGCACAGTGATGTCAGTCAGTCTGTCAGCTTCTGTCCGCTTTTACCAGTCAGTCAATTTTATTTTCTCTCACTCATTCATTCATTCATTCTTTCTTTGCTGACGGTGGAAATTATTGTCGCATTTTCATTTCCACTTCTCAGCAAAATGACGTCATTTCAAAAAGAAAAGAAGAACTTTATATCGGATTATCTCGCTTAATCCTTTTTTGGGTAGGGACCTATTTTCTAATTGTCCCATATAAGTGGCTTTCTCCAGAGCCCATTGTAATCTTTTGGAGAAACTCACTTGCAACGGTTTTCTCGACGTGTCGTATAGCGCTTCTGTTCTAATCGTGCAGATCTGCTTCAAACGAGATCATCACACAAAACTTTCAGTGCACTGTGAAAGTATCAAAATAAAAAGGCCTCGTTAAGTCATGACACACACTCCTCATCTCAGGAGGGTAAATCATACCATTAGCATGGTTTATCATACCATCATACTAATTGGCAGGCTCAACTTTACAACAAAAGAAAAATCATCAGCTAGATAAACTCCAAACCAACCATCAGCCGCACAAAACACAACATAAGCCTCATGTCTCATTAGCTATGAATTTTAATCCCCAGGACTGTACTTTTCACTCATTTAGGCCACAAATTTTATTTAATTTTCCTTTTTCCCTGTCATCATAAAACATGTGACATGTTGTCATGCATTTCACAAAAGACATTTGTTCTTATGTATTCAGAGTTGTGTATCTGGGTGCAGGATTCACTCGCACATCACAACAGGAAACTCAGTGTTTTAGAGTCTCCACTCTAACAAACTCCAACACATCCCATTCACTCGTGCTAGAATTCAGTCACCTTTCATTAATCTAAGAACTATCAACTAATTTGCATATCAGCTATTAACCCACTAAGATGACAGGACAACAGAAATGCATGTTCAAAATATTATCACAAAAATGGAATTTCCCTCATACAGTAAATTACTTGTGCTGCATCAGTCAGGCAGAAAGCATCTCCCAATTTACTATATTAACAACTAAATTTATTGTCTGATCACTGGTTGGTCAAACCAGAATCTTTTTTTCCCCACAAAAATTAAACTGTTGTCCTGCAACCTTGAGAGTTAACTGTCAGCATTGGATAAATTCAGCATTTGATAACAAGTGTCTGCTAAATTGACACTATTTTAGTACTGATGAGAGATAGCAAGCTGATTTTCATTGCATGTGTGTTTGTGTTATTAGGCAGGTTTAATCAATGTCTGTGGAGCTGCGTCTCCAGCAGGGCATGTTCTTAAAGCTGCCTTTCCTACACACTTCTCTGCTATTAATTGATCATTTTCAACCAATGTGCTATGAGTCCATTGGTCTTTGCATCACTTCTTATCACACTAAGTGACTTGGATAAGATGATAAACAGACTCACATGCTCAAGATGCTGCCTAATCTTCATGAGCTCTCTTGTGTTTGTGTTAGTAGGGTTAATGCATGTTCTGCTTGTGTGTGTGATTTTGTATATGTTTCTTTTTGCAGTGTTTCAGATTCCTTCACAATTTTCCCACTTAAGCAGTCAGTTTTCTTTTCCCCAGGTTTGCTAACCCAAATTTTGATTTCCCACATTAAACAACAGCTTTCTCTGTGTCCTTACTTACTCTCACTCTGTTATCCTCTCCCACTTCAACAGTCCAATAGCCGGCAGTTCTTCTTCAGCTTTGTCCTGTGTTCCACTGTCTCTTCTTGCCATTTTACTCCGAAAGTGGCAAATGTCAAACTCCAACAGTCTCCTCAGTTTTCCTCAAACGTCCTTTTCACAAGCACAGTGACTTTGCAGCTTGTTGGAAACACAGTGTCATTCATCCAATCAGTCAGGATGATGGTTTGCTCTTCTTCTCCACTGCTGTTTGTCCACACTGCTGCTGCTTGCTGGGTCTCTTTGCTCAGGACTTGCTGCTGTCTCTTATCTGCCATGTTATTGCTCTTGGGGCTGCATTCCTTGTCTTCAGGGAGGAGTGAGAGCTCGCTTGTGAGGATGAGGGACACATGGAGCTGTAAATAAGTTAGCCAAAAATTGGCCTGAACATTTCCAATGGTGTTAAACTATAATTTCCTTCCGACTGCTGCATATGGGAAATTGATCCAGGTCTGCGTTTCATCTGAAAGTGACAAAACTAAGACATTTCCATTATTATTATCACTGCTTAACCAACACACAGAACTCTGTTTTTTGAACTCTCCTTTCTTAAAAGCAGAAAATGAGATTGTAGTTGTTCTTGGCTGATAAACACAAAAACCTTTTTCCTATTATTTTCCATCTACAATGTAGATTTTGTCTCTGTTTTACTCTTTTTTTTTCTTTACACTAGCTGGTGACCTGCAGAATCACCACTCTCACAATTTGTGACAATTACGTTTACACAGCGCGCACACACACAGCTGTGACGTCAGGCACATTCACACTCACTTTTGGCTGTAGCTCAGGTGGCAGAGCAGGTCAGCCACTAACCAGAAGGTCGGTGGTTCGATCCCAGGCTGCTCCTGACTGCATGCCAAATATCCTTGGGCAAGATACTAACCCCATGTTGCTCTCCGATGCATCCATCGGAGTGTGAATGTGTATGAATGGTAGACTACTAAGCACTTAGGTCAGAAAAAAGTGCATGTGTGAATGGGTGTATGAATTAGTTGTATAGAGCGCTTTGAGTGCTCAGATAGAGTAGAAAAGCGCTATATAAGAACAAGTCCATTTACCATTTACTTTTTTCATCTGCATAAATAAACCATATGGCTGATGATATGTGCCATGGTGATCCATAAGTATGATCACAAGTTTTATTTAATTATTTTTCAACCCAACAAAGCAAATAAACACAAACATGATGCTGATGCTATGAACACTCTACACACATGAATCAAGAGACAGGAAAACTGCTGCGCACCTGAAAGAACTCACGGAAACACTGCACACTCCAGTTATCATAATTATCATAGTTTTGTTTCCCTCTCTTTGATGAGTTCTCAGCCAGCTCCCGATCTGATAATGTGTAGCTTGCTCATCAGCTCAGAAGAGACAGCAACGCAACCTCACACAGTGGTTGGGTGCTTTGCCCACAGCGGCAAAGACTTACATTTTCAGCTTCTCCATCATGTAGTTTTCAGCTGCTTCATACAGGGTTCCGCATAATAGTTGTTTTCATAGGTGTGCTCTATATCTCAACAATGGCTCATATTAGGATGACAGTCTTTCAAACAGGTCAAGTGCCTCTATGCACGTCATTAGTTTAAATATTTACCTATTTTACTTCATCTCATATGTCATTGTACTGAATTTGAGCAACCCTAAGCTTAATGCAGATTACTGTTAACAACTGGTAAAATTAATGGTCTGGAGCACAGGCTGTTGTTGATCAGGGAAATCATCTAAACATTTTGTGTCAGCACGGGGTGGGGAAAGCCATTCACCAGAGCATAGCTTAACTGCTGCTGATGTGGGCTGGCCTTCTCCACACGCTCTTCAAGGCTGCTGTTTTCCTAAAAACTTCTAACATTTGAGATTCTCCCATGACCAGTTTACGCTCATGACAATTATGAGAATATAAATACCTCGCACTGTTGGGAGTAAATTCTTGCAAAAATGTGTTGTCTCCCTGTGAGGCAGTCTTACTTGCTCGGGAACCCATGATAACAACAACCGTGTCACAGACCACGCCTGCTCCGCAGCATTCACACAAACACAACAAATATCCTCGCTCACAAACAACAAAAATTAGGCCTATAACTTTCCCCAGCCTGCGTGAACCCGCACGGCCGTTGAGCTCCTGGACTCGCGTGTACCCGCGCAGTCACTGAGCTGCACCTGCCTGCGTGAAACCGCACGGCATAGGCCCGCGTGAAACCGCGCGGCCGTACAATTAAGGAGCCGTCGCTCTCTTTTTTATAAGCCTGCGTGAAACCGCACGGCTGAGGTCCGCGTGCAAGCCGCGCGACCGTGCTCGCGTGAACCCGCGCAGCTACAGTAATCTCTTAGTCGTTCTCTTTGAACTTACTTGGTGTTGCTTAGCGTGTAATATCAGCCTCGGATCCCGCCGATCGTCATTCATCGAAGAGAGAAAACAGGCAGCTAATCCACCGGCCCGGTGACAAATTCTCACGTTTCGCTGACGTCAGGGTTCTCTCCTCGGTGAATGACGACTCCAGGGATCCGGCTCGAAGGACCAATTAATGATAGGTTTGTAGCTTGAACCTATTCGCTGGAACGTTGAAGGCAATGTGATTACACAGCAAGCAAGACACGAGTAGGCAACATTCTTTATGTTTCACGTGCACGGGAGAGAACTGGACAGGCGCCGTTCCTTCGCTTGACCCCAGTTGCTGTCGTCCGTTCCCCCGTAACACTGCTCTTTTATTGTGGTTACATGAATATGCATAGGTTCATTAACATATGACATAGGTATACATGTGAACAAAGAATACCTTGTGTGTGGGGGTCAAACTGTGACCCCAGGAAGACTCCCCAGAGCCGTCCATCTAAACAAAAGGCACTTAGACTAAAACAGACATAGATACGTTTATCCTATCATAAAACAATAAGACAAGGTACGACCTCTCCCATGCTCCTAAAATGTGGGTGTGAAAGTCAGAGAGCTCTGGAATGCACACAAAGCTTGCAGACTATTAAGGATCAAACCTCTACCAATCTACACCTAATTATAAAACTCTAAGAATATATAAGTAGATATTTCTAAGCATAAATGACAATCACAATACAAATCTAACATTTACCACACCAGGGCCTGTGCTGCTGGTTAAATAGTAAATTGAGTCCTTGGGTTAGGGTATTAGGCAAGCATGCAGTTACCGTTAACACTGTAGTTAAATTGGAGGGTTGTTCTCGTAACTTGAAGTACTGCCCACCTCACCACTTTATTCCATAAATTGACACTTTGTGCTGTGGCCAGCAGCTTACGGCCATACCACCCTGAGCACCCCCGATCTCGTCTGATCTCGGAAGCTAAGCATGGTTGGGCTTGGTTAGTACTTGGATGGGAGACTGCCTGGGAATACCAGGTGCTGTAAGCTTTACCTTCTCATGTCATTGAACTGCTTTTGATCCAGAGAAGGAGGGTGTTGAAAAACCCAAAGCAGCTGCTCATTAATGAGGGCACATTAACGACATTCCTTTTGGCGGTGTTAAGGGTTCAGAAATTGAGGCGGAATCCAAAAATAATTACCACTGACCCGGCCTGGTGCAATTAGACGAAGATTTTAATGCACACATGTGGAGTCCAACACTTGTGCAGATTTCAGTGTTGAACTGTCTTACAATAGTCAGAACAAAGACTTTATAGGGTTTCTGTTGCCAGGCAGACTCAGTACAGCATACGTCAATCCAAAACCACAACCGTTCTGTTGACAACTTTTAACATAGTTTAAAAAAGAACATTGTCTTCGGCTCGAACCCAGGTGCTTCCTGTTACCATCCTTCCCAGGCTTATCTTCTGGAACATCAGGTCCACGTTCTGCACAAACCGTCACTCATGCAGGCACAACTTTGCAGTTGCAAGCAAAACATAACTCTTACCTATATAAATGAGTCTACCTAATATGTGTGTGTATGTGGGTGTGTGTGTGCTGTCCTTTATTTCACCCTTCACTTCATCAGCTAAACCTTGTAACCTTTCCACCAGACAGAAGGCCAGCACGTACACAACTGAAACTATGTGTGTGTATGTGTGTAATAATCTTGACTTACATGTAAAATATATAAAACAAATGTTTTAATCTAATACAACTACTTAAAGCTTAATCAAAGATAAATGCATAATAAAATAACCTGCTCAAAATACTTGCACTCAGACTCGGCTTTCAGTTTCACTTCTGCAAAGCATGCAACTTCAAAAACATGTAACTTCCTGTCTTTACACAGAGTATATTTCCTGTCCCTGCAGTCTGCACAGAAACATTTAAGATTATAGGAGCATTGAAAAGCATTTAAAATTATAGATTCAACTCAACAGTTTAAAGTGGTTCTTACTGGACTTGTAATAAAAGCTTAATTGGGTGCCAATATGTTTAAACATCTAAATGCAATATCAATATTAATAATTAATGGAATAGTAATAATGATCATAAAAATATCCACAAAAATATCTTTCTCCTCCCAATACTCCCTCTCTTGTGGTGGCCCTCGAAGAGGGTCACCACACTTTACTTATATCATTGCTCTGACCCTCTCTAGAAATGCCAGCTCCCCCCTAAGAACACTCCATGGGTAAAGTTAGGTTCTTCCTCGGTCCCTCTCTCGTGGAAATCAGGCCTCCTGCAAAAGAAACAAAACACCTTTTCCTCCTACGGCTCGCCAACTTACTCTGTTCCTCAATTGCTCTCTTTATTCAAACTTGGTTCAACCTATTATGTTTGGGAGTCTTTAATCAAAAGCATAAACCTAATTATCTTCTGACTTTCTGACTTTTGTTCCTATATAATCTTAAACATCACTCATCTCAATCTACAGCATTTTAACAGTCTTACAGCACTGCTGTCATATGTTTCCTGTTGTTCACTCTATTCAACATCCTGTACTGTCACAGCTCTGGCCTAAAATCACCTTTCACAAGAAAAATCATCATAAACACTTATTCTACTAAAGGATCAAAGAAAAAACAACCATTTTAATCAACTAAGTGTAAGCACATAATCAATTACTCTTCAATAAATTTCATCATAGCTAAAAGCTCCCTAAAACAACTTCTATGTGTTAACCCTAACTTCATTTTTAAAAACCCACATTTCCTGTGTTATTTCGATTCTTGGTATAACATTTTATTTCATTTTGCTGCTCTTAATGTAATGATACATTCTAATTTATACTTTATCAGACTTAAGCAAAAATATATAAGCTTTCTCCCCTTTTGCTTCTACTTTAAACAAAAATTTATTCACTTCAACAAGCATTCGTTATTCTGTAGCTGCATTTTATATAATAAGACTAATTTAAAGCTGCATGTGTTATCTCAATATTTTACATGTCACACAGTTTAGTTACACGCAAACTCCTATTCAGTTCCTCTTTTCTGTCACTTGTTACAGGGCCAACTCAAATTCAGTTAAAAGCTAAAGGAATTTCAGGCCCTTGGCCTCAAATCAATACTGTCATGTGTGTTGATGAACTCTATATGTCTGTAAGCGTGTGCAATCCTTCAATAACCCAGGTCATTCTCACAGTAGATTGGCTAATCATTAACGCTAACCAAAAGTTTTTAACCCTCAAGAGACGACTCTCTGAGCCACAACTCCTTTAAAGGCACAAAATGCAATGTGTATAAAATCATTTCTATGTATATAATCTTCAATGCTATTCATTTGGGTCAGTGACACTTTTAACATCCTCATAAAAAGCTCTCCTCTATCCTAGAAATAAATCTATTTAATATCTGTTTCTAAAGCCTACATTATAACAACTTATTCTAAAAGTCAAAAGAAATCACACATTTTCTACTCGTAAAATCTTCACTAATCTTCCCCGTTATTATTATTATTCCCACAGTTTCCCTCTAAGTTTGGTGTACAACTTCTTATGAACACAGCATTTTATCTTCTGAACAGAACTCAATTCATTTTAATCCTTTAACTTAAACATGAAAATAACAATTCTTGCCTCAGTTTTACCATATCTAAATTATCACAAAAACCCCCACTAAAATCATCCTAAACCCATTTCAAATTAAACAAATTAAATCCCTCTCTTTTTTGACACATCTCATGTGGCAAAAAACTCAAAATGCTCCACCCAAGCTTAGGAAATTAAAACAACAAGGTTAGTCATATCATTTCTCAGAACAGCTCAGCAATCCTCCTCTCCGGTATTTTGCTCCAGCCCTGAAAACCTGTGTTTAAGGAATAAAATCAATTTAATCATCATGTCAGATCTTCTCAAAATCGTTGCTCCATGCAAAGTCTGGATCCTTGGAACTTCCTGGAAACAAAACCTGTACTTTACATTTCATACCCAACTCCCCCTTTATGATCCAATCTGTGTCATAACAAAAAATAAACTTAAACAGAACAGTTATTAATCATGTGTTACCTCAGTTAATGGTAACTTGAGTTACATCAAACAATGTTTCCCTTTTAGCATTTAGCATTCTCCCAACAATATAATGTAATACCCTAATCTAACCCCAGTCGATAGAACAGAGGTTTTACTCAAAGCAAACATCAGCAACCCACAATCAACATCCCCAGATTTAAGTCTCCCACTCGTCCTGCTTATGGCAAAAGCAAAACAAACAGAAGAAACCATCCCCTTTCTCCTTCTGGCATGATAAATTGTCTGTCCATATTTATTCATCCCCACCTTAGTCCAGTCACTCACATTCACTCACACGCATCCACACGAGATATTTGCTGATATGGGGCCTTCCACGCAAATAATGAAATGCTCCACATCACCAAAACGAGCTCATTCGTTTGTTTTATTTCGTTTTCCTTTTTAGGAAAATAGTTCTCCATACGTTTGACTGGATTGAATCGCTACAATCCTTTTAAACAGAGACTCACAACCAATCAGGTCTCCACCGGTAGACTCCTCCGCCGCCAATTATGATCTGGAAAGCCCACCTGATTTTCGTACTCGGTAATTTTGTCAGCGCCGTCAGTTCACTCTCTTCCAGGCCTGCTTAGAACAAAAATGGAAAAAAAAAAAAAAAAAAAAGAGAACTGATTATTAGCTCATCAAAGTACAAAACAAAATCACCTGACCGGTTTTTTCTGAGTGCACTACTACAAAAATTTGGGGCCCCTCTCAGACATATCCATGTCTAATCAAACTCCCTCTCTCGAAATAGAAACAACAGCCTCAAAAATCTGAAACGATCCCAAAGTTCACCCGTTCACTGCAACCTGGACCTCGTCAAAAGCTGCACCGTTTTACACACAACAATGGTCCCCCTTTACAACAATGTATCTTCACCAAATTATAAATTTCCTGTTCACATCTGCCCCTCTGAACAGACCTGACCACCGTAATCAATTATCCTGATACTTTACCATTATATTTCGCCAATAATCCTCCACAGCCACCGCTCTGTTTCCTGAACTGAAAGCCTCCGACACACAGACACACAGGAAGTGTCTTCGTCACCACTCACTCCAGCTAATTTGCATACTAATTCATCTCAACAAGTCAACTTGCCAAGAGAAATACATGTTTAAACCTTAACACATTATTGAATTATTCTCATTTTCTTTCTATACTAATCACTTACTTTTATCAATCAGTGCAAAAGCACTCCTAACTCACATAAAACTCCTTTAATCACTTTTCTTCTGTTATTTCCATAACTCACTCCCCTGTCATCTAACTTCTTTGAGTTAACTTCAAGCTTTAAGTCTATTTTATTAAACATTCACACCATTCTATCACTCATACAAGTAGCAAGCTGATCTTCATTGCGTATGTTTGTGTTCTTAGCCAGGTTTAATCAATGTCTATGCATTAATCTTCATGAGCTTGTCTTTGTAAGGTTATTGCATTCTCCGTTTGTGTGTGTTATTTTTGCATATATGGCTTCGCAGTCTCTCAGACACCTTCCCAATTTTCCACTTAAACAGTCAGTTTTCTCCTTCCCCAAATTACTAACCCAAATTTTAATTTCCCACCTTGAATAAAAGCACTCCTGGTCTTCAGCCAGGAGTTAGGGCTTGATTTTCAGGTTCATGGACACATCATGCTGTGAACAATTCAACCAGAAACTTGCCTTAACTTATCCATTGATGTTAACCTCTAATTTCTTCCCGACTGCTGCATCTGGAGAATTGGTCCAGGTCTGCTTTGCTCCTAAAAATAACAAACTGAGACATTTTCATTATTATCACGAGCGCTTAAACGACCCACTTCTCTCTCTTTCCTGTCACAAATACCAGTTATGTCATGTTTATGTCATGAATATGACTATAAGCGTTTTCCTCGTTGCATTTCATGTTAATTGAGTGTAAGCTGCTTTCTTCGTTGCATGCCATGTGATCATCTTAATTAAGTGTAAGCTGCATCTTCATTGCATCCTATATTGTGCTCTTCATTGCATTTTTATGTATTCATATTTAATTTATGCATCTTTTCACTGAGCTTTAGATTCAAACTATCTCACTTCTGATTCATTTCAAAAATAATTTCACATGTAACAATTTGTGCATGTGTGTTTTCTATTCATGTTTACCTCTTTTAAACGTGATATGGTGGACATCACTAAACAATCATGAGTTCCGGCTTCAATTTTCAATCCAATCATATCCTGTATTCTCGCAGTCAAACTCGTCCACATTCACCTGACACTGGTCCCTCTCTTCACAGTGTCCTGTTCGGGCTTCAAAGCGCCAGCAAACACAGTTTGTTCCTTCTCTTTTTCTTCTCCATTCTTCTCTTCAGTCTTCTCTTCCAAAATTACTCCAAGCATGGCAAATATGACACTCAATGTCCAGTGCTCTTCCACAATTCTTTATCCCACTGTTCAACTGCCCAGCCTGTCATTCACAGCACATGTTATAGCTTTGCTTTTCTTACGTGCTTCTGCTGGTCGTCAGTCGTCATCAGTGTTAATGGGTCAGTGGCACTGTCGTTTGCCTGCTGTATTCAAGTCCACGATGTTCTGTCGGTCTTCATCAGGAGATTGACTGTCCTTTGAGCTTCTTCTCAGGGTCAAGGACAAAGTGACAGGTGAAGCTATAAATTTTAGCCAAAAAGTGTCCTGTTTTTCCCAGTTGTTTCTCTATCCTTTTTGCCGGTTACTCAAAGTTCCATGTTGAGAGAAGTCCACCTGTATTGGCACACTAAAGCATACAATTAATATCCTTTTCATTTCTTTTTTCTTAAAACCTCCATTTGCTTCATCTGCCTCGAGTTTAACTCGTCTGTCTCTCTTTGTTCTTTCTTCCCACACTCAGTTACCTTTTATGGGCATGCATTTCCTGTTCACTATTTCCTGTCACACACCACAGGCACACATTTCCTGTTTCTGCAGACTCTGTCTCTTCTTTAAATTTCACAGTCTACAAACAATCAGTAATTCTACTAAATCTTGATCTAAAAACAATACACCTTCATTTCACTCACACACTTTTAAATAGAGCTCTTTCAAACATCAAGACAATTAACACTTCTTCACACACATCACCATTCCTTAGGTCAGTTTTGTAGCATCAGTCACACAATAATTTCTTGAGTGGGTGTACCAAGTGTATATACTTATGTGTTTTTGAACTGAGAGAAAAAGAAACTCAACCTCTCATACCATCACTCATGCGTTTCTTGAATTAAAAGCACTTTCAAACTTTAACATCCTACTTTACATCACAAAAGAAATATATTTCACACCTTTATTTATCATTTAAAACCCTACTACTCACCGCACTCACACACTTTAAACTGTGACGCTTAAACTTAGTCACTGATCACACATTCACAGCAATTAATTCAAACTATATTTATACTCTTGTAATAAGCAAACCCAGCCTCTTAGTTACCGGCATTTAAGAACATCTACAAACAATAGTTATCAAGCTAGATAACACGAAACTGAAAGCAACAATCATCTCATGCGCTCCGCAGCAGCTGCCTCATTTACATGAACACACAATCTAAAAATAGAAATCAGCAGCCACTGTTGACTCAGAGACTCCTTCACACAAAGATTTCTTATTTTATATTACACAGACGTCTTATAATTACAACTACACAGATTTTAGGCCTCTTAGCTCCTACAAATTTCGATAAATTTAACATAACGGTCCAACCGATCAGTCCCAGACTTTTTGTGCTCAATTCACCAGGGCAGTCCCAGACTGTCCTGTCCAGATTTCTGAAACCTAACTCAATTTGCCAGCATACCCAATCAAGCGCAAGTAGAGGACTTGAACCCCTAGCAATTTTGAAGGTTCCCCAGTTCTTCCCGGCTGTCGTACCGTACTAACCCTAGTCACCGCTAGGTCAAGGATAAACGTCTTTACCCAGGAGGGAGCGTTACCTCCGAGAAAATGCGCTTCTTAACAGACGCCGCTGTCGTTCTAGACAAATTTAGAATAATTTGAAACAACAATCCACACCCAAAACAGGATTCAGATTGAGGCAGATCTCCCGTTGTGGACATAGGGGACTTTAACCCACACAATGACCAAATTCCCTATCACTCTAAGTTCACTTAGCAGTCCAACTGCTTTCTCTTTTCATTCCTTTATTCTCATTACTCAGTACTGTCACTTATACTTCATTATCATTACTTCAACCGGTAAACCTCATGAAAACTTCACCAAAATCAAAACAGACATTCACCAGTAATTTTCAGTGAGTAGACTTTAATTTTGTCATGTCCAATCTGGCACACTTTGGAAAATTCAACAGGTATGTGCCTTACCTTTGGATAAGCTGGCTTGTCTCTCACTTTCGACCACTGACTCGTATCTGCACGTCTAATCACCACGGACCCCGGATCTCTCCGTCTACACCTCCAAAATTCCCCTCTCACCGGACGATGCCCCCAAATGTTAAGGGTTCAGAAATTGAGGAGGAATCCAAAAATAATAACCACTGACCCGGCCTGGTGCAATTAGACGAAGATTTTAATGCACACATGTGGAGTCCAACACTTGTGCAGATTTCAGTGTTGAACTGTCTTACAATAGTCAGAACAAAGACTTTATAGGGTTTCTGTTGCCAGGCAGACTCAATACAGCATACGTCAATCCAAAACCACAACCGTTCTGTTGACAACTTTTAACATAGTTTAAAAAAGAACATTGACTTCAGCTCGAACCCAGGTGCTTCCTGTCACCATCCTGCCCAGGCTTATCTTCTGGAACATCAGGTCCACGTTCTGCACAAACTGTCACTCATGCAGGCACAACTTTGCAGTTGCAAGCAAAACATAATTAAACTCTTACCTATATAAATGAGTCTACCTAATATGTGTGTGTATGTGGGTGTGTGTGTGCTGTCCTTTATTTCACCCTTCACTTCATCAGCTAAACCTTGTAACCTTTCCACCAGACAGAAGGCCAGCACGTACACAACTGAAACTATGTGTGTGTATGTGTGTAATAATCTTGACTTACATGTAAAATATATAAAACAAATGTTTCAATCTAATACAACTACTTAAAGCTTAATCAAAGCTTAATCAAAGATAAATGCAGAATAAAATAACCTGCTCAAAATACTTGCACTCAGACTCGGCTTTCAGTTTCACTTCTGCAAAGCATGCAACTTCAAAAACATGTAACTTCCTGTCTTTACACAGAGTATATTTCCTGTCCCTGCAGTCTGCACAGAAACATTTAAGATTATAGGAGCATTGAAAAGCATTTAAAATTATAGATTCAACTCAACAGTTTAAAGTGGTTCTTACTGGACTTGTAATAAAAGCTTAATTGGGTGCCAATATGTTTAAACATCTAAATGCAATATCAATATTAATAATTAATGGAATAGTAATAATGATCATAAAAATATCCACAAAAATATCTTTCTCCTCCCAATAGCGGTTTTCAGCAATGTCTTGTGGTACCGGGTGAGGCCATCGGCAACACACCGGGGCATATGCTGCTAACATAGGTCATCTAAATTACACCAGGGCCTGTGCTTCTGGCTGTGGACGTGTGGTGCCGGTTGAGGCCATCTACACCACACTAGCTCCTGTGCTGCTGGCTGAGGCCATCTACACCACACCGGGGCTTGAGTTGCAGCTGAGGCAACCTGCACCACACCAGGGCCTGTGCTGCTGGCTGAGGCCACCTACACCACAGCAGGGCCTGAGTTTCCAGCTGAGGCCACCTACACCACACCAGGGTCTGTGCTTCTGGCTGAGGCCATCCACATCACAAGAGGACATGTGCTCCTTGCCGAGACCAACTACACCACACCAGGGTTTGTGGCTCTGGCTGAGGCAATCTACACCACACCAGGGTCTGTGCTTCTGGCTGGTTCCATCTGCACAACACCAGGGCCTGTGCTGATGGCTGAGGCCATCGACACCACACCGGGGCCTGCGTTGCAGCTGAGGCAACCTGCACCACACCAGGGCCTGTGCTGCCGGCTGAGGCCAACTACACCACACACTTGGCCAGTGGCTCCGCCTGAGGCCACCTACACCACACCAGGGCCTGTGCTGATGGCTGAGGCCATCCGCACCACACCGGTCCTTCTGGCTGCTACATAGGTCATCTAAATTACTCCAGGACCTGTGATTCTGGCTGTGGACCTGTGCTGCTGGCTGAGGCACACTACCCCACACCAGGGATTGTGGCTCTGTTTGAGGCCACCTAGACCACACCACGTCCTGAGTTGTGGCTGAGGCAACCTGCACCACACCACGGCCTGTGCCGCTGGCTGAGGACAACTACACCACACACTTGGCCAGTGGCTCTGGCTGAGGCCAACTACACCACACAAGGTATTGTGGCTCTGGTTGAGGCCATCTATTTCCCAACAGGGCCTGTGCTTAAGGATCAGGCTATGTACAACACACCAGGGCCTGTTCTGCTGGATAAGGCCATCTGCATCACAACAGGGCTTGTGCTTCTGACAGAGGACCTGTCCTGCCAACTGAGGCCATCTACAACACACCAGGGCCTGAGTTTCCAGCTGAGGCCAACTACACCACACCAGCGTTTGTGGCTCTGGCTGAGGCCATCTACACCACACCAGGGTCTGTGCTTCTGGCTGGTTCCATCTGCACCACATCAGGGCTTGTGCTGCTGGCTGAGGCCACCTACACCACACCAGCGCCTGTGCTGCTGGCCGAGGCCAACTACACCACACCAGGGAATGTGCTTCTCGCTGAGGCCACCTCCACCACACTACGACCTGTGCTGCTGGCCGAGGCCACCTACATCACACCACGGCCTGTGCTGCTGGCTGAGGCCACCTACACCACACCATGTGCTGTGCTGCTGGTTAAGGCCATGTTCATGACACCAGAGCCTGTGCTGCTGGCTTAGGCCACCTACACCACACCAGGTCCTCTGCAGCTTGCTGAGGCCACCTACACCACACCAGGTCCTGTGCTGCTAGTTGAGGCCATGTTGATCACACCAGAGCCTGTGCTTCTGACTGAGGCCATCTTCAACACACCAGGGCCTGTCCTTCTTGCTGAGGCAATGTACACCACACCAGGGCCTGTGCTTCTGGCTGAGGATATCTACACCACACTAGCTCCTGTGCTGCTGCCTGAGGCCATCGACACCACAGCAGGGCCTGGGTTTCTGGCTGAGGCAACCTGCACAACACCAGGGCCTGTGATACTGTCTGAGGCCATATTCATCGCACCAGGGCCTGTGCTGCTGCCTGAGGCCATCTGCAACCCACGAGGGCCTGTGCTGCTGGCTGAGGCCATCCACATCACAAGCGGAGCTGTGCTCCTTGCCGAGACCAACTACACCACACCAGGGTTTGTGGCTCTGGCTGAGGCAATCTATACCACACCAGGGCCTGTGCTGCTGGTTAAATATAAATTGAGTCCTTGGGTTAGGGTATTAGGCAAGCATGCAGTTACCGTTAACACTGTAGTTAAATTGGAGGGTTGTTCGCGTAACTTCAAGTACTGCCCACCTCACCACTTGATTCCATAAATTGACACTTTGTGCTGTGGCCAGCAGCTTACGGCCATACCACCCTGAGCACGCCCGATCTCGTCTGATCTCGGAAGCTAAGCAGGGTTGGGCTTGGTTAGTACTCGGATGGTAGACTGCCTGGGAATACCAGGTGCTGTAAGCTTTACCTTTTCATGTCATTGAACTGCTTTTGATCCAGAGAAGGAGGGTGTTGAAAAACCCAAAGCAGCTGCTCATTAATGAGGGCACATTAACGACATTCCTTTTGGCGCTTTTCAGCAATGTCTTGTGCTGCCGGGTGAGGCCATCCACAACACAACGGGGCATATGCTGCTAACATAGGTCATCTAAATTACACCAGGGCCTGTGGTGCAGGCTGAGGCCAAATACACCACACCAGGGCCTGTGGCTCTGGGTGAGGCCATCGACACCACACCGGGGCCTGCGTTGCAGCTGAGGCAACCTGCACCACACCAGGGCCTGTGCTGCTGGCTGAGGCACACTACACCACACACTTGGCAAGTGGCTCTGCCTCAGGCCACCTACACCACACCAGGTGCTGTGCTTCTGGCTGAGGCCACCTACACCACACCAGGGCCTGTGCTACTGTCTGAGGCCATATTCATCACACCAGGGCCTGTGCTGCTGGCTGAGGCCATCCACATCACAAGAGGACCTGTGCTCCTTGCCGAGACCAACTACACCACACCAGGGTTTGTGGTTCTGGCTGAGGCAGTCTACACCACACCAGGGTCTCTGCTTCTGGCTGCTTCCATCTGCACCACACCAGGGCCTTTGGTGATGGCTGAGGCCATCCGCACCACAGCGGTCCTTCTGGCTGCTACATAGGTCATCTAAATTACTCCAGGACCTGTGATTCTGGCTGTGGACCTGTGCTGCTGGCTGAGGCACTCTACACCACACCAGGGATTGTGGCTCTGGTTGAGGCCACCTAGACTACACCACGTCCTGAGTTGCCGCTGAGGCAACCTGCACCACACCACCGCCTGTGCCGCTGGCTGAGGACAACTACACCACACACTTGGCCAGTGGCTCTGGCTGAGGCCAACTACACCACACAAGGTATTGTGGCTCTGGTTGAGGCCATCTATTTCCCAACAGGGCCTGGGCTGCTGGCTGAGGCAATGTACACCACACCAGGGCCTGTGCTGCTGGTTAAATATAAATTGAGTCCTTGGGTTAGGGTATTAGGCAAGCATGCAGTTACCGTTAACACTGTAGTTAAATTGGAGGGTTGTTCGCGTAACTTCAAGTACTGCCCACCTCACCACTTGATTCCATAAATTGACACTTTGTGCTGTGGCTAGCAGCTTACGGCCATACCACCCTGAGCACGCCCGATCTCGTCTGATCTCGGAAGCTCAGCAGCGTTGGGCTTGGTTAGTACTCGGATGGTAGACTGCCTGGGAATACCAGGTGCTGTAAGCTTTACCTTTTCATGTCATTGAACTGCTTTTGATCCAGAGAAGGAGGGTGTTGAAAAACCCAAAGCAGCTGCTCATTAATGAGGGCACATTAACGACATTCCTTTTGGCGCTTTTCAGCAATGTCTTGTGCTGCCGGGTGAGGCCATCCACAACACAACGGGGCATATGCTGCTAACATAGGTCATCTAAATTACACCAGGGCCTGTGGTGCAGGCTGAGGCCAAATACACCACACCAGGGCCTGTGGCTCTGGGTGAGGCCATCGACACCACACCGGGGCCTGCGTTGCAGCTGAGGCAACCTGCACCACACCAGGGCCTGTGCTGCTGGCTGAGGCCAACTACACCACACACTTGGCCAGTGGCTCTGCCTGAGGCCACCTACACCACACCAGGCCCTGTGCTACTGTCTGAGGCCATATTCATCACACCAGGGCCTGTGCTGCTGGATGAGGCCATCCACATCACAAGAGGACCTGTGCTCCTTGCCGAGACCAACTACACCACACCAGGGTTTCTGGCTCTGGCTGAGGCAATCTACACCACACCAGGGTCTGTGCTTCTGGCTGCTTCCATCTGCACCACACCAGGGCCTGTGCTGATGGCTGAGGCCATCCGCACCACACCGGTCCTTCTGGCTGCTACATAGGTCATCTAAATTATTCCAGGACCTGTGATTCTGGCTGTGGACCTGTGCTGCTGGCTGAGGCACACTACACCACACCAGGGATTGTGGCTCCGGTTGAGTCCACCTAGAGCACACCACGTCCTGAGTTGCGGCTGAGGCAACCTGCACCACACCACGGCCTGTGCCGCTGGCTGAGGACAACTACACCACAGACTTGGCCAGTGGCTCTGGCTGAGGCCAACTACACCACACAAGGTATTGTGGCTCTGGTTGATGCCATCTATTTCCCAACAGGGCCTGGGCTGCTGGCTGAGGCAATGTACACCACACCAGGGCCTGTGCTGCTGGTTAAATATAAATTGAGTCCTTGGGTTAGGGTATTAGGCAAGCATGCAGTTACCGTTAACACTGTAGTTAAATTGGAGGGTTGTTCGCGTAACTTCAAGTACTGCCCACCTCACCACTTGATTCCATAAATTGACACTTTGTGCTGTGGCCAGCAGCTTACGGCCATACCACCCTGAGCACGCCCGATCTCGTCTGATCTCGGAAGCTAAGCAGGGTTGGGCTTGGTTAGTACTCTGATGGTAGACTGCCTGGGAATACCAGGTGCTGTAAGCTTTACCTTTTCATGTCATTGAACTGCTTTTGATCCAGAGAAGGAGGATGTTGAAAAACCCAAAGCAGCTGCTCATTAATGAGGGCACATTAACGACATTCCTTTTGGCGCTTTTCAGCAATGTCTTGTGCTGCCGGGTGAGGCCATCCACAACACAACGGGGCATATGCTGCTAACATAGGTCATCTAAATTACACCAGGGCCTGTGGTGCAGGCTGAGGCCAAATACACCACACCAGGGCCTGTGGCTCTGGGTGAGGCCATCGACACCACACCGGGGCCTGCGTTGCAGCTGAGGCAACCTGCACCACACCAGGGCCTGTGCTGCTGGCTGAGGCCAACTACACCACACACTTGGCCAGTGGGTCTGCCTGAGGCCACCTACACCACACCAGGTCCTGTGCTTCTGGCTGAGGCCACTGTGGAATTAAAGAAATTTTTTTACTGCTACAATATATCGCATAGCATTAGCATCGCATTAAGAGTATCACATATAGCTTTAAGACGGCAGGGAGACATTTAACACACTGACACCATATTAACCTTTAGCACAGGTGCAGTGATAACCATTTTTATATTGTTATATCCTTATACACACATTGCAGTTTTGTGCTCATAAAGAGCTGAAGCTCCCTCAGGTAATAAAGGTCACGAGCTTCGTTCGGTGATAGGTCTGGACGATCCATTGGAGGAGATGCTGGGAGCTTAAGAAAGACCGCACACATGCTTACAAAACACATATATATCACATAACCTAGAAACAGGCCTGAATAGAGGCCTGAATGTATTCAGCAAACATGTTCCATTTGAGTCTGCCTAGTAACAGATGACGAGAAGGAGAGAACCAGCCCATGGGGACCCAGAGGCCTGAGACCATCGCCTTATTTGGAAGAAGATACCAGAGAGAGGAACTCTTGTGTCTGCATTATTTCTAAAAATTGATCAATGTTCTTAAGATGCAAATTATGTGCTTGTAAACGCATGAGGGGGCGTCATAATACCCTGACATTATAAAAGCAAATTGAAATGTATTTTTGGGGAAGATCCTTGCTGATGTGTGCAGTAACTATCTTCCCGCGCGTGTGCTTAAATAAAATCATTGTTCTGACCCAACGCTTCTGGACTGTTCTGGTTTTGTATCTCCCCTCAATTCTGAACCCTTAACAATTGGTGCATTGGCCAGGGTTGAGGTGCAGAGAATTTGTTGGTGGTTTGGACGTCCGAGGGGGGTCGCACGGACAGAGCCGGTGATCAATCTGAGTGTTGAAGTATTCCAAAGTGTGCCGAATTGGATGTTGAAATTAAAGTCTACTCATCAGATTACTGGTAAATGTTTGTGTTCTGATGGTTTGAAAGTTTGGAAAGTCGGATATGATATGTTGACAATAATAGTGTTGTGATAAAGGTAATGAATACATGAGAAAAAGGTTTTAACATACAAGAATATACTAGGTAATTGGTCATTTGTTGTGACACGGTGTTGTCAATTGGTTATAAAGCTGGGCTTGGGCAACAGCATAATTGTCCGTGTGATTTTATGGGTTGTCTTGAAAGTAATTAAATTTCTGTAGAACGGAACTTTGGAAGTTCTTAGAAGCGCTTTTCTCGGAGGTGACGCTCCAAATTTCCTGAGGACGCTCAGGATTTTCCGTTGGTAGGGATAGTCCGATTTGGCTTTCGTGGAGAACTTGGGAACCTCCAAAATAGCTACTGATTAGATCAGTTTACCGTTTAGAACGGTATTTGCGCTTTTTTGGGCAGTAAAGCTTGGAGCTTGGGCGTTAGACGCTTTTAAAATTGACTTAGGGATTTTAGAGGTTAGACCAGAGACAGGTTGGACCTGATACTGTGTAATTGATAATAAAAAACTTGGAGTTTGTCCCTTGGAGGGTTAATTTAAATTTGTCAAAATTGTTGAGGTTGTGCAATGTCTGGCCTGATAATTGTTGTTGTTGTAATTAGAAGACGTCTCTGTATTATAATGTGAAAAGTTTTATGTCTAGGAAGTCTGTGTACGACACAACTTTGCGGATGCTTTCTTATTTTAAGACTGTATGTCTGTGTGTATGCTTCACTTAGTGGGTGTGGACACTTCCCTTTTTCTCGGGGCCTTTCTTGAAGGCCTCACACGCACTTACAATTTGAGATCTAGTTCCTCTTTTGCAGTGGGCAGTATTTTTAACTGTTTTTATTAATTTCTGCAACCACACATATGCTTGAAGTGCCTGCCTTTGACTTAGACTTTGAAATAGTGAGTATTCATGTGCACAGTGTTATTTTTTGTTGAGTTAAACATTAAACCATTTCATGACGTTCCCTGCCCATGATTTCAAAGTTTATATGTACAGTATGTGTGCCAGTGAAAAAGCAGAAGGCAGTTTGTTGTAAGAATATGTATCTGTGTCTATTCAAATGAGATGCCTGTGAAGACATGTTTGACTTAGGATCTTGTCAAGTCAAATATACATGGACAGGAGACGTGGACACGTCAGCTGTCGATGCCATGCTGTGATTTCAGATACTCATTACGGTTTTTAGTAACTGCAGTAATAAGGCGATCACAAGAACAATTATTTGAATTTACACGTCGCAGTCTCATTATATTTAAGGTCCTGGAATTATACTGTAGGCCGGATAGAGATCCCACTGAGGCTGAACGTGTATTTCCGGCCTTCTGCGCAAGTGCGTTCAGGGATTTGAAATACAGTACCAGTGGACCGGCTGAAATCACGTCTACTTTTGTACGTGGATTATTCTAGTGTAAATAACACTCGATGAAATAAGCTGCACATTATATGGAGGAAGGACATGAGGGAGTTTCTGGATTAGATCTCAGAGATATGACTGGATTCACGTTCACTCTTGTGTTGACTCCGGTAACGGACGGGCAGTCACTGCAGGTGGAAACGGAGGTGCGTGTTTGTTGCAAAACAGAGGACGCAGACTACGAATATAGTATAACTGTGTACTTAACTGAAGTAGAATTCCCTATCTTATTGAACGAATGTTTACGTTTGGTGGAAACCCTGCGTAACATAGTGGAACAAAATAGTGAAGAACCGGGAGAATCTTAGAGACACAAACAGTACCGAATTTAAAGGTTATATGGTGTTTCTGGTGAGTTCTTATGTAATGCTTTTGATACCTACGTAATCACCCACTTTTCACGGATAACCTTTTCTATGGTGCCCAATTCAAAACACAATAGACATTACTCGCTTTCACTGGGGGTGGAATACAGTCCGATAGAAATATGTTGACTTTCGGGTCCTGTAGGATTGAAATTGTGCCATTACAAGATGATCAGTTTACAGTGACTTGTGTTATGCACGGGGAAACGGTGGAAGAACCTTATAAGTTCTCCATTGCAGAAGATATCAGGGAATCAGAGTTCGCGGACTGGTTAACCAAGACCTTGGAATTGTTTGTTATGTTGGCTGACCTATGCGAGACAGCAGGTACCACTGATTGGGTACCACCAGAGGAGAGCCCTGCGGAAGGCACGTGATGACGTTTTAAATGATTATTTGGACAGGCGCTGGAGGTGATCCGTGTTTTGTTTCTATGTGATTTTGCCTTGTTTATTATCATTATAGCTACGACTTTCACAGGGGAGGCCTGGTTTCTCTCTTGAAGTTAAAACAATGTGGATTTGTGTTTATTTGGTTCCTGTGACAATAAGTGTATTTCAGATAATTGATTTGGAGTTTCAAATGGTGGATATTGACTGTTACGTTGTGGTATTTTATTAAATTAGCTTAGTAGAAGAGCTGCTTGGTCCCTGGGGAGCTTGGGACTGGCTCCTGTTTCTCACTGGTGTGTGTTGGGCAGCTGGTCTGCTTTCAGAGAAAACACAGGGAAGCTTTTCAAAAGTTTAAAGGGGTTGGAGATAACACAAGAATTATATGGAAACACACTACATGCTAACTAAGTCTTGTGGGTGCATTTTTGCTCCCACATTCTTTTGGGGTGTTGACAAATACAAACTGAATTTTGAGTCCTGAGTTCACTGTTGTGTGTGTCACCAAGCAGGAGAAAAGAGGAACTGACTGCTTGAGCGGTGAGACGGACTCTGACACAGAACAGGGAAGCATCTGGGTGATACTCGGTGGGAGGAGCCGACAGCAGCCATTTTGAAGAGGTAAGTGTTGTCTTGCAGGGAGAGACACAAAATGGCGGACAGCTCGGCCAGCGCGCAGAGGCGTTATAAACCACTGAAGGATCAGGTGGAACAGCTGAAAAAGGCCATACGAATGGCCTGCCCAGGTACATCTAAAGAAGCAGAAAAGGAGTGTAAAGCCATGGAAGCTGAGGTGAGCAAACTTTTTCAATCCCAACAGAAAGGGCCGGATGATAGGGTGTCCCTGGACCTTGTGCTCAAAACTGAAGGGGAGAGGTGTGAAAAGAAATTGAGAGATCTACAGGTGGAATCTGGAGGCCGCTCAGTCAACAGGAAAACGAAAAAGGAAATGAAGGACCTAAAGTCAATGCATGGTAACTGCTGTAAGTGGATGATGATGTGCAATGCTGCGCAGTCTTGGATGAAGGACAAGATGGAACAGACTGAACCTGTAAAGGAGCAGGATCAGAACATAAAGGGAACAGAGGACATGGTAGGTATAATGAAAACTTTGCGACACCTACAGGACGAGAACAAAAAACTGGAGGATCAGATGACAAGACTCACCACAAAGGAGGAGGAAGCAAACAGACAGCACACACCGAATGTATACCCGTGGATCCCGACACTGCCCAGTGCCCCGCCCCCTTACATGATGCCGATGATGACGTTCGAGGGAGGACAAGTGCGTGGCCCAAATGGACAAACTGGCATTGTGCTTGGAGGAATCGCAGACGTCAGGTACACTGGCATGACCACAGCAACCCAAGCCTAGGAGATGATGGCAGCAGGAAAATAGGAAGTGGAGGATGGGGAGACACAGGTGGATCCAGTTACAGACGACGGCTTGCCCCCGCCTCACCATGCCTCGGACTTGGAGGACCAACCTGGACAAGCTGTGAGGCCAGGGGAGTCAGCCAGTCATGGCGAGGTCCCACTCACACCCCTGACTGAAGACATGACCTCACCAGACTTGGCGATCAGGAGACCAGAGTTTGTTGAGTTGCCGACCCCGAGGAGAAGGGCACAGCTCCAGACAGGTAAGTTAATTACAGTGAAGAAAGCCCATTGGGAAGGAGAAGTGCATGGGTACATGCACGAGGACCGAGACGCTCTACTGGCGGTCGTAGACACACTGACCATTGCGAAACAGAAAGCCCTGAAGGAACTTGCAGAGGAACACATGAAAAAACGTGGGACTTCATCAGAAGAAGAGACTGAAGAAGAGGAAGCCATTGCAGCAGGAGCGGCCTCTGACCCAGGCACAAGCATCAAACTGCGCAACAGAAGAGTGAGCAGAGAACCGAGCACAAAACGGAAATTCAGTGGCAGAGGACAACGCCAATCCATATTTGATGCCCCAAGGGGCTCGGAAAAGACCAGGAAGAGCAAGGAAGTGAATTTCAGGGATGAAGCCACAACAACAAGTTTGAATTTGCCACTGATAATGGGCCCCAAGCATGAACCAATCTATCGCGCATACAAGGTAAGAGACCTGGACGCATTGGTCAAACAACTGCCACCCATCACAGAGGGAGGAGCAAGATGGTTGAGGAAGCTGCACATGCTGACGGAAGGAGACGAAATTGCGATTGGAGATTTCCGCGCTATTTCTGGAAGAATTATGCTTGGGTGTGGCCTGGCAGACGTGGAAGAAATCGCCGGAACGACCCATCACGCCAATGACGTGCCATATCGTGACGTGCAAAGTGACCTAGCGGACGCAGTTCGTGAGAAGTACCCAACCCCCAACACGGGAGCCATTCCTAAAATAATTTGGGATCCACAACACACACCTAGTGAGTTTTTAGCGAGGGCAAAGGAGCAGTGGATGTCCGAAACGGGAATACACCCCGGAAGGGAAGGTGAAAGTCGGGCGTGGTTCCGGGCTGCGGTCCTTGCAGGGTTGCCCAAGCAAGTGAGAACTGATCTAGAAAAGAATCCAGACTTTGCTGTTGCAGATTCCACCCAACGTGACACACAGATTGATGCTGGAGCAAGACGAGGTGAACAAACAGAAAAAAGAACTGGAGGAGGCACAAGCTCAATTGTTGAAGCTGCAGCTAAATGAGGCCCGCGACAAATACGTCAGTAAGAAAAAAGAAGCGAAAGACGCAAGCAAGGCAATAATGGTAGTAAAGCCCCAGCCTGATCCTGTGCCCGAATGGCCAGATCTGGATCCCAACGTATACCCTGATGACCGCTGGCCCGTCAATGCACCAAGGCAGCGACAACCCGCGGGGAATTGGGGAGCGGGTAGACCGTATAGAGGGCGTGGTGGATCCGCAGGGAGAGGACAAAGGGCTCGTGGTACGGGGAATCCCAGCAACACGTCATGGAATGCCTGTCTGAGATGCGGAGAAGAAGGACATTGGGTGCATGACTGCCCGGAACCGCCCCTAAACTATCGAGGGCGAGGCTACCAAACCCAGGCACGCGGAGCTCCCAGAGGAAGAGGTACATACAGAGGGGGGCACCAAGCACCAAACCCAGGGGCAGCGCCAGTCGCTCAGTATCCAGTGGCTGACTGGAACTGGGAGGAGGAGCAATACTGACGGGGCCCTGAAAAACCCGACGGCGTGGAGATGGCAGATCCCATGCTGTCAATGACCGTGGAAGGAACACAACTGACCTTCCTGGTGGACACTGGAGCAACTTACTCAACACTGAGAGCCACACCAAACAGTGCAACACTCTCCAACCACACTGTGACACTAGTGGGTTTTTCCGGGGTCCCGATGACTCTGCCTTTAACTGATCCAGCCCTGACAAAGCTGGGAAAACAAACTTTGAAGCACCAATATGTGGTGTCCCCACAAGTGCCTGTAAATCTCATGGGCAGGGATCTGCTCGTGAAACTGGGAGCCACCATCATGTGTTCTGCAGATGGCCTTACTGTCAGTCTTCCAGGAGGAAAAGAGTTCCCGTGCCTGGGGACAATTTCAAAGAACCAATATCTGGTCCGAGACTCTGAACAAGCTACAGCCGATATATACTGGGGAAGGCTAGTTGAAGACGGCATTCTCAGACAATATCAGCTGTGGAAACCCTGGATAATGAGCCTGGCCGTCTACACCCCGCCGCGTGATCCATACCACGTCACTCTTTTTTATGATAGGGACGACGACGACACGTACCGAGAAAGCTTTCAATCTGACCTTGAAGGTCAAATTTGGAACGTGCGTAGCCACAATATCTATGTTGGCCCGGAAGGTGTAGCAGCGGCTGTGAAATTGACGGACGAACAACTGCCTTGGTACGAGATGGGATCAGATTCAGCTCCTCATGTCACATTGGCGGTCCACATAGGTCATCAGGCTAGAGAAATGGGACCGATGGTCAGGCGGGCGCTGGACAACGCTTGGTGGCAAAGCACTCAGATTCCAAATGTATGGTATGCGCTAAAGTGCAAAACGTACCGAATCACCTGTCTGTCTAATGATGCAGTGGTTCTGGAACATCAGGAAATCTCAAGAACACATGGCAGGGAAAGAACTGACCATCCTGATGCAGTCGCTGCGCTTTCACAACTGCCTGACACTCTGTGGTCGACGGGGACCACTGACGTCGGCCTCGCTACCTGTTCACCTGTCTTGTTTCAGCTGAAGTCTGAGGCGCCAATTAATAGACCACAGTACAGACACAAACCAGAAGCTGAGGAAGGAATTGCAGAAACCATTGAAGGGCTACTGAAAGTAGGTGTGCTTGAGTCTTCACAGTCATTTTGGAACACACCTATTTTGCCAGTGGAGAAGCACGGGACAGGGAAATACAGGATGGCACATGACCTGAGGGCCATTAATGCCATACTGCGCACTGACACTGTGCCTGTGCCAAACCCATACACGGCTTTAACCGCCATATCATGGGACCAAAAGTGGTTTACATGTATTGATCTTGCTAATGCTTTCTTTTGTCTCCCCTTACATGAGTCACTGAGGGACATTTTTTCATTCACATACAGAGGCCAGAAATACAGATACATACGCCTGCCACAAGGCTTTGCACTGTCCCCAGGCATCTTCAACCAGGTGCTGAAGGATGCACTGTCACCATGCCACCTGCCTGAAGGCTGTACACTAATACAGTATGTTGATGATCTTCTCATTGCAGCCAAGTCAGCATCAGCCTGCACGGCAGCCTCGCTCGTGGTACTGAACCGATTGGCAGAATGTGGATTCAAAGTAAGTAAAGACAAACTGCAGTTGGTCCGACCAGAAGTAACGTTTTTGGGCCGTGTAATCGCACACAGGTCGGTGGGCTTGATGAACACACACAGAGACCAGATTTTGACACATCCTAAACCAAGAACTGTCAAGGAGCTCCTTTCTTTCCTTGGCTTGACAGGTTACAGCAGACAGTTCATTCCTAACTATGCAGGCAAAACGGCCCCTTTAAGGGACCTGATAAAAAAGGTGGGCGTTCGAAACCTTAAGGCTGAATTGCCTTGGACGCCAGCCACAGAAACAGCGTTCATTTCACTGAAACAAGATCTGTCAAGGGCCACAGACCTTGCCACGCCCAACTATGACGAACCATTTTACCTTGATGTTTCTGAAACAAGTGGGGTTGTAAATGGGGTGTTGTTTCAGAAAAAAGGAGGAGGTAGAGATGTGCTTATGTATGTTAGCATAAGATTAAACCCAACAGAGGCCAGGCATCCCACATGCACACAACACGCAGCTGGGGTAGCAAAAATCATCCAGAAAACAGCACATGTAGTGAGAGAACATCCACTTAAAGTGCTCACCACACATAGTGTAGTAGCATACGTGAACTCACAAGCCTTCACCATGACACCACTGACACAACAAAGGTTGAGCAAAGTCCTAGACGCTCCAAACTTGACATTCACACATGAAGGGATCAACATGGCAGATCTGATGGGGTCAGGGGAACCACACGACTGTGCCAAAAAGCTGAAGCTGAAGAGAAGGTCAGAGAAGACCTGAAAGCGGAGCCCATCCCCGGAGCTGAAGACTGGTTTACAGATGGCTGCTGTCACCGTGATGAAGAAGGACTGAAAGCAGGCTACGCTGTGGTTTGCAGAAGAGGACAACACTATGAAGTAAAAGAAGCTGGAAGAATCGAGGGCCAACAGTCAGCACAGAGAGCTGAAGTAATAGCTCTGACTCGAGCCCTCAGACTGGCCAAGGACATGAAGGTGAACATTTACACTGATTCAGCTTATGCGTTTGGAGCAGCTCACGTGGAACTTGCTCAATGGAAGAGAGCAGGTTTCAGAACAGCAACTAATGCCCCAATATGCCATAAGAAGGAAATGGAGGAACTGGAAGAAGCTCTGAATGACCCAGGCGAGGTAAGTATCATAAATGCAAAGGACACTCTCAGGAAAACACAATGGTGGCCAAAGGGAACCAGAAAGCAGATGAAGCCGCAAAAGAAGCTGCAGACTACAAAGGACGAAGGCAAATGGTGGAGGTCACTGCGGAGGAGGAACCAAGCATCGATGTGTTAGAGGAAGCCAGACAGGCTCAGGAAGAAGCCACCCAAGAGGAAAAGGAGGTGTGGGAGAACCGAGGAGCCCGGAAAGAGAGAGGTCTGTGGCGAGGACCCCACGGGCGACCGGTTCTGACAGCTAAGCTGGCTGAAAAGAAAGTAAGTGAGGCGCACGGACTTGGCCACGTAGGAGTGACACAGATGGAGAGAAACTTGTGTCACTGGTGGCACCCGGATCTGAGAAACATGATAAAGGAGAGAGCCCGAACCTGTCTAATTTGCGGGGCACACAATCCAAAGCCAGCGGTGAAGCCAGAAACAGGTAAGTTCCTCATGCCAGAGAGGCCCGGAGAAGAAATCGTGATTGACTTCACCGACATGATCGATCCGGGACCGGGAGGAGTCAGGTATTTGTTGGTGTGTGTGGACGCTCTGACCGGATGGCCAGAGGCGTGGGCGACTAAAAGAGAGGACGCGAGAAGCGTCATCAAATGTCTGATCAACCACTACATACCTAGGCATGGGTTCCCCAAGAGAATTAGGTCAGATAATGGAACCCATTTCAGGAATCAAGATCTGGCAGAGGTGGAGAAAATGTTGGGAGTCCAGCATAAGTTTGGGACAGTGTATCATCCGCAGTCCCAGGGGAAAGTAGAAAGAATGAACCTAAATTTGAAGAATAAGTTAGCTAAAATCTGCGCGCAGACAGGGTTAAACTGGGTTACAGCCCTGCCAATTGCTTTGATGACCATAAGATGCTCTGTTAACCAATCCACAGGTTTCACGCCCTACGAGCTGCTGACAGGATGGCAGTTTCCGGCGCCCTGGACAGTGGTCCCGGTGGAGCAGCCCAGAAAAAGCAACAGGTCTCATGCTGAATATTTTAATGAGTTGAAAGCTCTTGTGTCCAGTTTCACAAAACAGGTTACCTCTGGAAGACCCACAGCAGGAGGGGAGGTCCCAGACGCAAAAGCGGTGTGGCTGAAAGTCATTAAGCGGAAGTGGAAAGAGCCTCGCTGGACAGGTCCGTACGAGGTAACTGCCCGGACGAACACAGCGGTCCGACTGAAAGGGAAAGGCGACACCTGGTTCCACTGGACGCAGTGTGCTGCAGCAGGCGAGAGCTTGGTACAAGACAACCCAACTGTACCAGACACAGGTGCCAAAGAGCAGAGGCAGAATAAATCCTCTCACCTGTGCAACGGGCCGAACAGTAGTCTACCTGGGAGGCCGAAGCAAGAAGAACAGCAAAGGAGGAGATCCCCGCGCCAACACAAAGGAGTGGTAACAAATTAAGGGGAGAAAAGCACAAAATTTTATGTTAGGAGTAGAAATTTAAGACGACACAATGCACACATTCGACTTACAGACACGTATTAGGAAGCGTGAAGAAAGGAAACTGGTAAAAATGCTTCTCACAACCACATGGTTGTTATATAAGATAGTATTAGTCTTGGTCATATGTATTTTTGTGTATTTTTGGCAGGTAGCCCAGCGCAACCCACCTGAGCACGGAGGCCAGCCCAGCCCAACACTGACTGAAAAACCGAATACCGAAATGTGGCCGCTGAAAAGACCCAAGCGTGAGGTGTCAGGTAAAAGGGATGGTTGTCTCAGCGCATATAATGGCATGGAACTGGACTACGTTAAAGGGTCCACAAGCTCATACACGTTTGATCTATGTGAAGTGATTAATTGTAAAGGAGCAAACAGCAGCTGGAGGGGATATGATGTGTGGGTTTGCAGCCACCCTGACGTTTGCACACGGGGAGGGAACCCTCACTCCAGCCGGGGAATCCGCCCTGTACTGGCGTCATACACAGCAGCACAGTGGTGCGCCCCTGGCTGGGGGAACGTGGTAAGTTGGACCGGGGTAGGGTGGCAGCCACATGTGCCTGAGGGATTGAAGGGAATAGCAATTCAGAGGGATTTCTCTGCTGCCCAAAATCCTATCACACTCTCTCTGGGCCCCTGGGACACCCTGCCCAGGTCACAGAGCCCAGGAAACGTGTTCTACCTGGTAATCGGGGTAGACGTCTCGGGTACAGATCCGATAGGAGTAATTAGAATAAACTTAGTGAATCCCATGCCTAACAATGTCACAAATTTTGTCACGAACATTACAGGAAAAGGAGGGGACGGGTCGCCAACCGCTACCCCAGAGGAACATGAACCAAAAGGTAGACGAGTGTTGACGGTCGATTACACTAGGCTGAAGCCGCAGGATTTAATCGAGCGTGCCACCGGTTTCAGTGACAGTAACCTCTGGCTGGACTGGGTGGCCCAAAATGCTAAAGAACAACAAGTGTCTAACTGTGTTGCTTGTGCTTCAGCTAGGCCGCGGTTGTTTACAGAGCCCGCTCCACTGTACCCAGAGGACAAGTGGGGGTACGACTGCATGCTGCGACTTACTAGAGGAGCGGTGAGTGCTGGTAACTGTTCAATCTTGTCGAGCCTCTTTCCGCCAATTGACAAGCAGACACAGGTAGGACCATTTGCAAGTAAAAAAGATAACTATACGTGCTTTAAGTTCTCTACAGACAAAATGAGATATAAGCTGGGAGAGATTGACCCTAGCTGGTGCTCTGTGACACTCACAGGGAGGACCACTAATATGAGAAATGACTCGAGCACGATAATTGGCACATGGGCAAGAAGTGGGTTGTATTATTACTGTGGGGAGAAGACTATTTTGGTTCGTGTACCTCTGGGAAGTGTTGGAACCTGTGCTATGGTGAGATTGGGAGCTCCACTGATGCTAATAGGCAACAAAGCAAAAGCCATACCACAAAGCAATACACGCACATTGGCAGCAAGACGTAAGAGACACATATTGAGAAAGAGAGGGATTCAGGGAACACATGCATACGACCCCAGAATGGATTCACCCACCTGGATTGACTCCATAGGAGTGCCCAGGGGGGTTCCAAGCGAATATAAATTAGTGGATCCGATAGCTGCTGGTTTTGAAAACTTGCCCATAATCTCTGCTCTTTTTCCAGTGACCCCGAACAAGAATGTGGACAGAATAAACTATGTTCATTATAATGTGCTGAGACTTTCAAACCTAACCAGGGACGCCGTGGAGGGATTGGTGGAGCAATTGGGCCCGACCTCATTGATGGGGGTCCAAAATCGCATGGCTTTGGACATGTTGTTGGCGGAGAAGGGAGGGGTCTGTGCCATGTTCGGCGATCAGTGCTGCACCTTCATCCCCAACAACACCGCCCCAGACGGCTCAGTAACTCGAGCCCTGGAAGGCCTGAAAACTCTGTCCAAAACCATGCATGAAGATTCTGGGATTGAGAATCCCCACATCCGTGTTCGGGCAGTGGAAGGGGTTTGTGATTTCTGCAATGCTTTCTATCGCTGCTTTTCTAGGAATTTTGGTCACCTGTGGGTGCTGTCTCATTCCTTGTGCCAGAGGATTGTTGGAAAAGGTAATCACGAGGGCAGTGGATCCAGGGGGAGTGACCCCGGTGTCCATGATGCCATTGATGGACATGGAATCAGTTGAGGAGGCTGAGGAGTGACACAGCACACGGTATGGTGACCTCTTGTGGTCAAGAGGTCAAAAGGAGGAATTGTGGAATTAAAGAAATTGTTTTACTGCTACAATATATCGCATAGCATTAGCATCGCATTAAGAGTATCACATATAGCTTTAAGACGGCAGGGAGACATTTAACACACTGACACCATATTAACCTTTAGCACAGGTGCAGTGATAACCATTTTTATATTGTTATATCCTTATACACACATTGCAGTTTTGTGCTCACAAAGAGCTGAAGCTCCCTCAGGTAATAAAGGTCACGAGCTTCGTTCGGCGATAGGTCTGGACGATCCATTGGAGGAGATGCTGGGAGCTTAAGAAAGACCGCACACATGCTTACAAAACACATATATATCACATAACCTAGAAACAGGCCTGAATAGAGGCCTGAATGTATTCAGCAAACATGTTCCATTTGAGTCTGCCTAGTAACAGATGACGAGAAGGAGAGAACCAGCCCATGGGGACCCAGAGGCCTGAGACCATCGCCTTATTTGGAAGAAGATACCAGAGAGAGGAACTCTTGTGTCTGCATTATTTCTAAAAATTGATCAATGTTCTTAAGATGCAAATTATGTGCTTGTAAACGCATGAGGGGGCGTCATAATACCCTGACATTATAAAAGCAAATTGAAATGTATTTTTGGGGAAGATCCTTGCTGATGTGTGCAGTAACTATCTTCCCGCGCGTGTGCTTAAATAAAATCATTGTTCTGACCCAACCCTTCTGGACTGTTCTGGTTTTGTATCGCCCCTCAATTCTGAACCCTTAACACCACCTACACCACACCAGGGCCAGTGCTACTGTCTGAGGCGATATTCATCACACCAGGGCCTGTGCTGCTGGCTGAGGCCATCCACATCACAAGAGGACCTGTGCTCCTTGCCGAGACCAACTACACCACACCAGGGTTTGTGGCTCTGGCTGAGGCAATCTACACCACACCAGGGTCTGTGCTTCTGGCTGGTTCCATCTGCACCACACCAGGGCCTGTGCTGATGGCTGAGGCCATCCGCACCACACCGGTCCTTCTGGCTGCTACATAGGTCATCTAAATTACTCCAGGACCTGTGATTCTGGCTGTGGACCTGTGCTGCTGGCTGAGGCACTCTACACCACACCAGGGATTGTGGCTCTGGTTGAGGCCACCTAGACCACACCACGTCCTGAGTTGCGGCTGAGGCAACCTGCACCACACCACGGCCTGTGCCGCTGGCTGAGGACAACTACACCACACACTTGGCCAGTGGCTCTGGCTGAGGCCAACTACACCACACAAGGTATTGTGGCTCTGGTTGAGGCCATCTATTTCCCAACAGGGCCTGGGCTGCTGGCTGAGGCAATGTACACCACACCAGGGCCTGTGCTGCTGGTTAAATATAAATTGAGTCCTTGGGTTAGGGTATTAGGCAAGCATGCAGTTACCGTTAACACTGTAGTTAAATTGGAGGGTTGTTCGCGTAACTTCAAGTACTGCCCACCTCACCACTTGATTCCATAAATTGACACTTTGTGCTGTGGCCAGCAGCTTACGGCCATACCACCCAGAGCACGCCTGATCTCGTCTGATCTCGGAAGCTAAGCAGGGTTGGGCTTGGTTAGTACTTGGATGGTAGACTGCCTGGGAATACCAGGTGCTGTAAGCTTTACCTTTTCATGTCATTGAACTGCTTTTGATCCAGAGAAGGAGGGTGTTGAAAAACCCAAAGCAGCTGCTCATTAATGAGGGCACATTAACGACATTCCTTTTGGCGCTTTTCAGCAATGTCTTGTGCTGCCGGGTGAGGCCATCCACAACACAACGGGGCATATACTGCTAACATAGGTCATCTAAATTACACCAGGGCCTGTGGTGCAGGCTGAGGCCAAATACACCACACCAGGGCCTGTGGCTCTGGGTGAGGCCATCGACACCACACCGGGGCCTGTGCTGCTGGCTGAGGCGAACTACACAACACACTTGGCCAGTGGCTCTGCCTGAGGCCACCTACACCACACCAGGGCCTGTGCTACTGTCTGAGGCCATATTCATCACACCAGGGCCTGTGCTGCTGGCTGAGGCCATCCACATCACAAGAGGACCTGTGCTCCTTGCCGAGACCAACTACACCACACCAGGGTTTGTGGCTCTGGCTGAGGCAATCTACACCACACCAGGGTCTGTGCTTCTGGCTGGTTCCATCTGCACCACACCAGGGCCTGTGCTGATGGCTGAGGCCATCCGCACCACACCGGTCCTTCTGGCTGCTACATAGGTCATCTAAATTACTCCAGGACCTGTGATTCTGGCTGTGGACCTGTGCTGCTGGCTGAGGCACACTACACCACACCAGGGATTGTGGCTCTGGTTGAGGCCACCTAGACCACACCACGTCCTGAGTTGCGGCTGAGGCAGTCTGCACCACACCACGGCCTGTGCCGCTGGCTGAGGACAACTACACCACACACTTGGCCAGTGGCTCTGGCTGAGGCCAACTACACCACACAAGGTATTGTGGCACTGGTTGAGGCCATCTATTTCCCAACAGGGCCTGGGCTGCTGGCTGAGGCAATGTACACCACACCAGGGCCTGTGCTGCTGGTTAAATATAAATTGAGTCCTTGGGTTAGGGTATTAGGCAAGCATGCAGTTACCGTTAACACTTTAGTTAAATTGGAGGGTTGTTCGCGTAACTTCAAGTACTGCCCACCTCACCACTTGATTCCATAAATTGACACTTTGTGCTGTGGCCAGCAGCTTACGGCCATACCACCCTGAGCACGCCTGATCTCGTCTGATCTCGGAAGCTAAGCAGGGTTGGGCTTGGTTAGTACTCGGATGGTAGACTGCCTGGGAATACCAGGTGCTGTAAGCTTTACCTTTTCATGTCATTGAACTGCTTTTGATCCAGAGAAGGAGGGTGTTGAAAAACCCAAAGCAGCTGCTCATTAATGAGGGCACATTAACGACATTCCTTTTGGCGCTTTTCAGCAATGTCTTGTGCTGCCGGGTGAGGCCATCCACAACACAATGGGGCATATGCTGCTAAAATAGGTCATCTAAATTACACCAGGGCCTGTGGTGCAGGCTGAGGCCAAATACACCACACCAGGACCTGTGGCTCAGGGTGAGGCCATCGACACCACACCGGGGCCTGCGTTGCAGCTGAGGCGAACTGCACCACACCAGGGCCTGTGCTGCTGGCAGAGGCCAACTACACCACACACTTGGCCAGTGGCTCTGCCTGAGGCCACCTACACCACACCAGGTCCTGTGCTTCTGGCTGAGGCCACCTACACCACACCAGGGCCTTTGCTACTGTCTGAGGCCATATTCATCACACCAGGGCCTGTGCTGCTGGATGAGGCTATCCACATCACAAGAGGACCTGTGCTCCTTGCCGAGACCAACTACACCACACCAGGGTTTGTGGCTCTGGCTGAGGCAATCTACACCACACCAGGGTCTGTGCTTCTGGCTGCTTCCATCTGCACCACACCAGGGCCTGTGCTGATGGCTGAGGCCATCCGCACCACACCGGTCCTTCTGGCTGCTACATAGGTCATCTAAATTACTCCAGGACCTGTGATTCTGGCTGTGGACCTGTGCTGCTGGCTGAGGCACACTACACCACACCAGGGATTGTGGCTCTGGTTGAGGCCACCTAGACCACACCACGTCCTGAGTTGCCGCTGAGGCAACCTGCACCACACCACCGCCTGTGCCGCTGGCTGAGGAAAACTACACCACACACTTGGCCAGTGGCTCTGGCTGAGGCCAACTACACCACACAAGGTATTGTGGCTCTGGTTGAGGCCATCTATTTCCCAACAGGGCCTGGGCTGCTGGCTGAGGCAATGTACACCACACCAGGGCCTGTGCTGCTGGTTAAATATAAATTGAGTCCTTGGGTTAGGGTATCAGGCAAGCATGCAGTTACCGTTAACACTGTAGTTAAAATGGAGGGTTGTTCGCGTAACTTCAAGTACTGCCCACCTCACCACTTGATTCCATAAATTGACACTTTGTGCTGTGGCCAGCAGCTTACGGCCATACCACCCTGAGCACGCCTGATCTCGTCTGATCTCGGAAGCTAAGCAGGGTTGGGCTTGGTTAGTACTCGGATGGTAGACTGCCTGGGAATACCAGGTGCTGTAAGCTTTACCTTTTCATGTCATTGAACTGCTTTTGATCCAGAGAAGGAGGGTGTTGAAAAACCCAAAGCAGCTGCTCATTAATGAGGGCACATTAACGACATTCCTTTTGGCGCTTTTCAGCAATGTCTTGTGCTGCCGGGTGAGGCCATCCACAACACAATGGGGCATATGCTGCTAACATAGGTCATCTAAATTACACCAGGGCCTGTGGTGCAGGCTGAGGCCAAATACACCACACCAGGGCCTGTGGCTCAGGGTGAGGCCATCGACACCACACCGGGGCCTGCGTTGCAGCTGAGGCAACCTGCACCACACCAGGGCCTGTGCTGCTGGCTGAGGCCAACTACACCACACACTTGGCCAGTGGCTCTGCCTGAGGCCACCTACACCACACCAGGTCCTGTGCTTCTGGCTGAGGCCACCTACACCACACCAGGGCCTGTGCTACTGTCTGAGGCCATATTCATCACACCAGGGCCTGTGCTGCTGGCTGAGGCCATCCACATCACAAGAGGACCTGTGCTCCTTGCCGAGACCAACTACACCACACCAGGGTTTCTGGCTCTGGCTGAGGCAATCTACACCACACCAGGGTCTGTGCTTCTGGCTGCTTCCATCTGCACCACACCAGGGCCTGTGCTGATGGCTGAGGCCATCCGCACCACACCGGTCCTTCTGGCTGCTACATAGGTCATCTAAATTACTCCAGGACCTGTGATTCTGGCTGTGGACCTGTGCTGCTGGCTGAGGCACACTACACCACACCAGGGATTGTGGCTCTGGTTGAGGCCACCTAGACCACACCACGTCCTGAGTTGCCGCTGAGGCAACCTGCACGACACCACGGCCTGTGCCGCTGGCTGAGGAAAACTACACCACACACTTGGCCAGTGGCTCTGGCTGAGGCCAACTACACCACACAAGGTATTGTGGCTCTGGTTGAGGCCATCTATTTCCCAACAGGGCCTGGGCTGCTGGCTGAGGCAATGTACACCACACCAGGGCCTGTGCTGCTGGTTAAATATAAATTGAGTCCTTGGGTTAGGGTATTAGGCAAGCATGCAGTTACCGTTAACACTGTAGTTAAATTGGAGGGTTGTTCGCGTAACTTCAAGTACTGCCCACCTCACCACTTGATTCCATAAATTGACACTTTGTGCTGTGGCCAGCAGCTTACGGCCATACCGCCCTGAGCACGCCCGATCTCGTCTGATCTCGTCAGCTAAGCAGGGTTGGGCTTGGTTAGTACTCGGATGGTAGACTGCCTGGGAATACCAGGTGCTGTAAGCTTTACCTTTTCATGTCATTGAACTGCTTTTGATCCAGAGAAGGAGGGTGTTGAGAAACACAAAGCAGCTGATCATTAATGAGGGCACATTAACGACATTCCTTTTGGCGCTTTTCAGCAATGTCTTGTGCTGCCGGGTGAGGCCATCCACAACACAACGGGGCATATGCTGCTAACATAGGTCATCAAAATAACACCAGGGCCTGTGGTGCAGGCTGAGGCCAAATACACCACACCAGGCCCTGTGCTACTGTCTGAGGCCATATTCATCACACCAGGGCCTGTGCTGCTGGATGAGGCCATCCACATCACAAGAGGACCTGTGCTCCTTGCCTAGACCAACTACACCACACCAGGGTTTCTGGCTCTGGCTGAGGCAATCTACACCACACCAGGGTCTGTGCTTCTGGCTGGTTCCATCTGCACCACACCAGGGCCTGTGCTGATGGTTGAGGCCATCCGCACCACACCGGTCCTTCTGGCTGCTACATAGGTCATCTAAATTACTCCAGGACCTGTGATTCTGGCTGTGGACCTGTGCTGCTGGCTGAGGCACTCTACACCACACACTTGGCCAGTGGCTCTGCCTGAGGCCACCTAGACCACACCAGGTCCTGTGCTTCTGGCTGAGGCCACCGACACCACACCAGGGCCTGTGCTACTGTCTGAGGCCATATTCATCACACCAGGGCCTGTGCAGCTGGCTGAGGCCAAATACACCACACCAGGGCCTGTGGCTCTTGGTGAGGCCATCGACACAACACCGGGGCCTGCGTTGCAGCTGAGGCAACCTGCACCACACCAGGTCCTGTGCTTCTGGCTGAGGCCACCTACACCACACCAGGGCCTGTGCTACTGTCTGAGGCCATATTCATCACACCAGGGCCTGTGCTGCTGGATGAGGCCATCCACATCACAAGAGGACCTGTGCTCCTTGCCGAGACCAACTACACCACACCAGGGTTTGTGGCTCAGGCTGAGGCAATCTACACCACACCAGGGTCTGTGCTTCTGGCTGCTTCCATCTGCACCACACCAGGGCCTGTGCTGCTGGCTGAGGCCAACTACACCACACACTTGGCCAGTGGCTCTGCCTGAGGCCACCTACACCACACCAGGGCCTGTGCTACTGTCTGAGGCCATATTCATCACACCAGGGCCTGTGCTGCTGGCTGAGGCCATACACATCACAAGAGGACCTGTGCTCCTTGCCGAGACCAACTACACCACACCAGGGCCTGTGCTGATGGCTGAGGCCATCCGCACCACACCGGTCCTTGTGGCTGCTACATAGGTCATCTAAATTACTCCAGGACCTGTGATTCTGGCTGTGGACCTGTGCTGCTGGCTGAGGCACTCTACACCACACCAGGGATTGTGGCTCTGGTTGAGGCCACCTAGACCACAAAATGTCCTGAGTTGCGGCTGAGGCAACCTGCACCACACCACGGCCTGTGCCGCTGGCTGAGGACAACTACACCACACACTTGGCCAGTGGCTCTGGCTGAGGCCAACTACACCACACAAGGTATTGTGGCACTGGTTGAGGCCATCTATTTCCCAACAGGGCCTGGGCTGCTGGCTGAGGCAATGTACACCACACCAGGGCCTGTGCTGCTGGTTAAATATAAATTGAGTCCTTGGGTTAGGGTATTAGGCAAGCATGCAGTTACCGTTAACACTGTAGTTAAATTGGAGGGTTGTTCGCGTAACTTCAAGTACTGCCCACCTCAGCACTTGATTCCATAAATTGACACTTTGTGCTGTGGCCAGCAGCTTACGGCCATACCACCCTGAGCACGCCCGATCTCGTCTGATCTCGGAAGCTAAGCAGGGTTGGGCTTGGTTAGTACTCGGATGGTAGACTGCCTGGGAATACCAGGTGCTGTAAGCTTTACCTTTTCATGTCATTGAATTGCTTTTGATCCAGAGAAGGAGGGTGTTGAAAACCCAAAGCAGCTGCTCATTAATGAGGGCACATTAACGACATTCCTTTTGGCGCTTTTCAGCAATGTCTTGTGCTGCCGGGTGAGGCCATCCACAACACAATGGGGCATATGCTGCTAACATAGGTCATCTAAATTACACCAGGGCCTGTGGTGCAGGCTGAGGCCAAATACACCACACCAGGGCCTGTGGCTCAGGGTGAGGCCATCGACACCACACCGGGGCCTGCGTTGCAGCTGAGGCGAACTGCACCACACCAGGGCCTGTGCTGCTGGCAGAGGCCAACTACACCACACACTTGGCCAGTGGCTCTGCCTCAGGCCACCTACACCACACCAGGTCCTGTGCTTCTGGCTGAGGCCACCTACACCACACCAGGGCCTTTGCTACTGTCTGAGGCCATATTCATCACACCGGGGCCTGTGCTGCTGGATGAGGCTATCCACATCACAAGAGGACCTGTGCTCCTTGCCGAGACCAACTACACCACACCAGGGTTTGTGGCTCTGGCTGAGGCAATCTACACCACACCAGGGTCTGTGCTTCTGGCTGGTTCCATCTGCACCACACCAGGGCCTGTGCTGATGGCTGAGGCCATCCGCACCACACCGGTCCTTCTGGCTGCTACATAGGTCATCTAAATTACTCCAGGACCTGTGATTCTGGCTGTGGACCTGTGCTGCTGGCTGAGGCACACTACACCACACCAGGGATTGTGGCTCTGGTTGAGGCCACCTAGACCACACCACGTCCTGAGTTGCGGCTGAGGCAGTCTGCACCACACCACGGCCTGTGCCGCTGGCTGAGGACAACTACACCACACACTTGGCCAGTGGCTCTGGCTGAGGCCAACTACACCACACAAGGTATTGTGGCTCTGGTTGAGGCCATCTATTTCCCAACAGGGCCTGGGCTGCTGGCTGAGGCAATGTACACCACACCAGGGCCTGTGCTGCTGGTTAAATATAAATTGAGTCCTTGGGTTAGGGTATTAGGCAAGCATGCAGTTACCGTTAACACTGTAGTTAAATTGGAGGGTTGTTCGCGTAACTTCAAGTACTGCCCACCTCAGCACTTGATTCCATAAATTGACACTTTGTGCTGTGGCCAGCAGCTTACGGCCATACCACCCTGAGCACGCCCGATCTCGGAAGCTAAGCAGGGTTGGGCTTGCTTAGTACTCGGATGGTAGACTGCCTGGGAATACCAGGTGCTGTAAGCTTTACCTTTTCATGTCATTGAACTGCTTTTGATCCAGAGAAGGAGGGTGTTGAGAAACACAAAGCAGCTGATCATTAATGAGGGCACATTAACGACATTCCTTTTGGCGCTTTTCAGCAATGTCTTGTGCTGCCGGGTGAGGCCATCCACAACACAACGGGGCATATGCTGCTAACATAGGTCATCTAAATAACACCAGGGCCTGTGGTGCAGGCTGAGGCCAAATACACCACACCAGGGCCTGTGGCTCTGGGTGAGGCCATCGACACCACACCGGGCCTGCGTTGCAGCTGAGGCAACCTGCACCACACCAGGGCCTGTGCTGCTGGCAGAGGCCAACTACACCACACACTTGGCCAGTGGCTCTGCCTGAGGCCACCTACACCACACCAGGTCCTGTGCTTCTGGCTGAGGCCACCTACACCACACCAGGGCCCGTGCTACTGTCTGAGGCCATATTCATCACACCAGGGCCTGTGCTGCTGGCTGAGGCCATCCACATCACAAGAGGACCTGTGCTCCTTGCCGAGACCAACTACACCACACCAGGGTCTGTGCTTCTGGCTGGTTCCATCTGCACCACACCAGGGCCTGTGGTGATGGCTGAGGCCATCCGCACCACACCGGTCCTTCTGGCTGCTACATAGGTCATCTAAATTACTCCAGGACCTGTGATTCTGGCTGTGGACCTGTGCTGCTGGCTGAGGCACACTACACCACACCAGGGATTGTGGCTCTGGTTGAGGCCACCTAGACCACACCACGTCCTGAGTTGCGGCTGAGGCAGTCTGCACCACACCACGGCCTGTGCCGCTGGCTGAGGACAACTACACCACACACTTGGCCAGTGGCTCTGGCTGAGGCCAACTACACCACACAAGGTATTGTGGCTCTGGTTGATGCCATCTATTTCCCAACAGGGCCTGGGCTGCTGGCTGAGGCAATGTACACCACACCAGGGCCTGTGCTGCTGGTTAAATATAAATTGAGTCCTTGGGTTAGGGTATTAGGCAAGCATGCAGTTACCGTTAACACTTTAGTTAAATTGGAGGGTTGTTCGCGTAACTTCAAGTACTGCCCACCTCACCACTTGATTCCATAAATTGACACTTTGTGCTGTGGCCAGCAGCTTACGGCCATACCACCCTGAGCACGCCTGATCTCGTCTGATCTCGGAAGCTAAGCAGGGTTGGGCTTGGTTAGTACTCGGATGGTAGACTGCCTGGGAATACCAGGTGCTGTAAGCTTTACCTTTTCATGTCATTGAACTGCTTTTGATCCAGAGAAGGAGGGTGTTGAAAAACCCAAAGCAGCTGCTCATTAATGAGGGCACATTAACGACATTCCTTTTGGCGCTTTTCAGCAATGTCTTGTGCTGCCGGGTGAGGCCATCCACAACACAATGGGGCATATGCTGCTAACATAGGTCATCTAAATTACACCAGGGCCTGTGGTGCAGGCTGAGGCCAAATACACCACACCAGGGCCTGTGGCTCTGGGTGAGGCCATCGACACCACACCGGGGCCTGCGTTGCAGCTGAGGCGAACTGCACCACACCAGGGCCTGTGCTGCTGGCAGAGGCCAACTACACCACACACTTGGCCAGTGGCTCTGCCTCAGGCCACCTACACCACACCAGGTCCTGTGCTTCTGGCTGAGGCCACCTACACCACACCAGGGCCTTTGCTACTGTCGGAGGCCATATTCATCACACCAGGGCCTGTGCTGCTGGATGAGGCTATCCACATCACAAGAGGACCTGTGCTCCTTGCCGAGACCAACTACACCACACCAGGGTTTGTGGCTCTGGCTGAGGCAATCTACACCACACCAGGGTCTGTGCTTCTGGCTGCTTCCATCTGCACCACACCAGGGCCTGTGCTGATGGCTGAGGCCATCCGCACCACACCGGTCCTTCTGGCTGCTACATAGGTCATCTAAATTACTCCAGGACCTGTGATTCTGGCTGTGGACCTGTGCTGCTGGCTGAGGCACACTACACCACACCAGGGATTGTGGCTCTGGTTGAGGCCACCTAGACCACACCACGTCCTGAGTTGCGGCTGAGGCAGTCTGCACCACACCAGGGTTTGTGGCTCTGGCTGAGGCAATCTACACCACACCAGGGTCTGTGCTTCTGGCTGGTTCCATCTGCACCACACCAGGGCCAGTGGCTCTGGCTGAGGCCAACTACACCACACAAGGTATTGTGGCTCTGGTTGATGCCATCTATTTCCCAACAGGGCCTGGGCTGCTGGCTGAGGCAATGTACACCACACCAGGGCCTGTGCTGCTGGTTAAATAAAAATTGAGTCCTTGGGTTAGGGTATTAGGCAAGCATGCAGTTACCGTTAACACTGTAGTTAAATTGGAGGGTTGTTCGCGTAACTTCAAGTACTGCCCACCTCAGCACTTGATTCCATAAATTGACACTTTGTGCTGTGGCCAGCAGCTTACGGCCATACCACCCTGAGCACGCCCGATCTCGTCTGATCTCGGAAGCTAAGCAGGGTTGGGCTTGGTTAGTACTCGGATGGTAGACTGCCTGGGAATACTAGGTGCTGTAAGCTTTACCTTTTCATGTCATTGAACTGCTTTTGATCCAGAGAAGGAGGGTGTTGAGAAACACAAAGCAGCTGATCATTAATGAGGGCACATTAACGACATTCCTTTTGGCGCTTTTCAGCAATGTCTTGTGCTGCCGGGTGAGGCCATCCACAACACAACGGGGCATATGCTGCTAACATAGGTCATCTAAATAACACCAGAGCCTGTGGTGCAGGCTGAGGCCAAATACACCACACCAGGCCCTGTGCTACTGTCTGAGGCCATATTCATCACACCAGGGCCTGTGCTGCTGGATGAGGCCATCCACATCACAAGAGGACCTGTGCTCCTTGCCTAGACCAACTACACCACACCAGGGTTTCTGGCTCTGGCTGAGGCAATCTACACCACACCAGGGTCTGTGCTTCTGGCTGGTTCCATCTGCACCACACCAGGGCCTGTGCTGATGGTTGAGGCCATCCGCACCACACCGGTCCTTCTGGCTGCTACATAGGTCATCTAAATTACTCCAGGACCTGTGATTCTGGCTGTGGACCTGTGCTGCTGGCTGAGGCACTCTACACCACACCAGGGATTGTGGCTCTGGTTGAGGCCACCTAGACCACACCACGTCCTGAGTTGCGGCTGAGGCAACCTGCACCACACCACCGCCTGTGCCGCTGGCTGAGGACAACTACACCACACACTTGGCCAGTGGCTCTGGCTGAGGCCAACTACACCACACAAGGTATTGTGGCTCTGGTTGATGCCATCTATTTCCCAACAGGGCCTGGGCTGCTGGCTGAGGCAATGTACACCACACCAGGGCCTGTGCTGCTGGTTAAATATAAATTGAGTCCTTGGGTTAGGGTATTAGGCAAGCATGCATTTACCGTTAACACTGTAGTTAAATTGGAGGGTTGTTCGCGTAACTTCAAGTACTGCCCACCTCACCACTTGATTCCATAAATTGACACTTTGTGCTGTGGCCAGCAACTTACGGCCATACCACCCTGAGCACGCCCGATCTCGTCTGATCTCGGAAGCTAAGCAGGGTTGGGCTTGGTTAGTACTCGGATGGTAGACTGCCTGGGAATACCAGGTGCTGTAAGCTTTACCTTTTCATGTCATTGAACTGCTTTTGATCCAGAGAAGGAGGGTGTTGAAAAACCCAAAGCAGCTGCTCATTAATGAGGGCACATTAACGACATTCCTTTTGGCGCTTTTCAGCAATGTCTTGTGCTGCCGGGTGAGGCCATCCACAACACAACGGGCATATGCTGCTAACATAGGTCATCTAAATTACACCAGGGCCTGTGGTGCAGGCTGAGGCCAAATACACCACACCAGGGCCTGTGGCTCGGGTGAGGCCATCGACACCACACCGGGGCCTGCGTTGCAGCTGAGGCAACCTGCACCACACCAGGGCCTGTGCTGCTGGCAGAGGCCAACTACACCACACACTTGGCCAGTGGCTCTGCCTCAGGCCACCTACACCACACCAGGTCCTGTGCTTCTGGCTGAGGCCACCTACACCACACCAGGGCCTTTGCTACTGTCTGAGGCCATATTCATCACACCAGGGCCTGTGCTGCTGGATGAGGCTATCCACATCACAAGAGGACCTGTGCTCCTTGCCGAGACCAACTACACCACACCAGGGTTTGTGGCTCTGGCTGAGGCAATCTACACCACACCAGGGTCTGTGCTTCTGGCTGCTTCCATCTGCACCACACCAGGGCCTGTGCTGATGGCTGAGGCCATCCGCACCACACCGGTCCTTCTGGCTGCTACATAGGTCATCTAAATTACTCCAGGACCTGTGATTCTGGCTGTGGACCTGTGCTGCTGGCTGAGGCACACTACACCACACCAGGGATTGTGGCTCTGGTTGAGGCCACCTAGACCACACCACGTCCTGAGTTGCGCTGAGGCAACCTGCACCACACCACCGCCTGTGCCGCTGGCTGAGGAAAACTACACCACACACTTGGCCAGTGGCTCTGGCTGAGGCCAACTACACCACACAAGGTATTGTGGCTCTGGTTGAGGCCATCTATTTCCCAACAGGGCCTGGGCTGCTGGCTGAGGCAATGTACACCACACCAGGGCCTGTGCTGCTGGTTAAATATAAATTGAGTCCTTGGGTTAGGGTATCAGGCAAGCATGCAGTTACCGTTAACACTGTAGTTAAAATGGAGGGTTGTTCGCGTAACTTCAAGTACTGCCCACCTCAGCACTTGATTCCATAAATTGACACTTTGTGCTGTGGCCAGCAGCTTACGGCCATACCACCCTGAGCACGCCTGATCTCGGAAGCTAAGCAGGGTTGGGCTTGGTTAGTACTCGGATGGTAGACTGCCTGGGAATACCAGGTGCTGTAAGCTTTACCTTTTCATGTCATTGAACTGCTTTTGATCCAGAGAAGGAGGGTGTTGAGAAAACCAAAGCAGCTGCTCATTAATGAGGGCACATTAACGACATTCCTTTTGGCGCTTTTCAGCAATGTCTTGTGCTGCCGGGTGAGGCCATCCACAACACAACGGGGCATATGCTGCTAACATAGGTCATCTAAATTACACCAGGGCCTGTGGTGCAGGCTGAGGCCAAATACACCACACCAGGGCCTGTGGCTCTGGGTGAGGCCATCGACACCACACCGGGGCCTGCGTTGCAGCTGAGGCAACCTGCACCACACCAGGGCCTGTGCTGCTGGCTGAGGCCAACTACACCACACACTTGGCCAGTGGCTCTGCCTGAGGCCACCTAACCACACCAGGCCTTTGCTACTGTCTGAGGCCATATTCATCACACCAGGGCCTGTGCTGCTGGATGAGGCCATCCACATCACAAGAGGACCTGTGCTCCTTGCCTAGACCAACTACACCACACCAGGGTTTGTGGCTCTGGCTGAGGCAATCTACACCACACCAGGGTCTGTGCTTCTGGCTGGTTCCATCTGCACCACACCAGGGCCTGTGCTGATGGCTGAGGCCATCCGCACCACACGGTCCTTCTGGCTGCTACATAGGTCATCTAAATTACTCCAGGACCTGTGATTCTGGCTGTGGACCTGTGCTGCTGGCTGAGGCACACTACACCACACCAGGGATTGTGGCTCTGGTTGAGGCCACCTAGACCACACCACGTCCTGAGTTGCCGCTGAGGCAACCTGCACCACACCACGGCCTGTGCCGCTGGCTGAGGACAACTACACCACACACTTGGCCAGTGGCTCTGGCTGAGGCCAACTACACCACACAAGGTATGTGGCTCTGGTTGATGCCATCTATTTCCCAACAGGGCCTGGGCTGCTGGCTGAGGCAATGTACACCACACCAGGGCCTGTGCTGCTGGTTAAATATAAATTGAGTCCTTGGGTTAGGGTATTAGGCAAGCATGCAGTTACCGTTAACACTGTAGTTAAATTGGAGGGTTGTTCGCGTAACTTCAAGTACTGCCCACCTCAGCACTTGATTCCATAAATTGACACTTTGTGCTGTGGCCAGCAGCTTACGGCCATACCACCCTGAGCACGCCCGATCTCGTCTGATCTCGGAAGCTAAGCAGGGTTGGGCTTGGTTAGTACTCGGATGGTAGACTGCCTGGGAATACCAGGTGCTGTAAGCTTTACCTTTTCATGTCATTGAACTGCTTTTGATCCAGAGAAGGAGGGTGTTGAAAAACCCAAAGCAGCTGCTCATTAATGAGGGCACATTAACGACATTCCTAAGGCGCTTTCAGCAATGTCTTGTGCTGCCGGGTGAGGCCATCCACAACACAAGGGGCATATGCTGCTAACATAGGTCATCTAAATTACACCAGGGCCTGTGGTGCAGGCTGAGGCCAAATACACCACACCAGGGCCTGTGGCTCTGGTGAGGCCATCGACACCACACCGGGGCCTGCGTTGCAGCTGAGGCAACCTGCACCACACCAGGGCCTGTGCTGCTGGCTGAGGCCAACTACACCACACACTTGGCCAGTGGCTCTGCCTCAGGCCACCTATACCACACCAGGGCCTTTGCTACTGTCTGAGGCCATATTCATCACACCAGGGCCTGTGCTGCTGGATGAGGCCCATCCACATCACAACCAGGACCTGTGCTCCTTGCCGAGACCAACTACACCACACCAGGGTTTGTGGCTCTGGCTGAGGCAATCTACACCACACCAGGGTCTGTGCTTCTGGCTGGTTCCATCTGCACCACACCAGGGCCTGTGCTGATGGCTGAGGCCATCCGCACCACACCGGTCCTTCTGGCTGCTACATAGGTCATCTAAATTACTCCAGGACCTGTGATTCTGGCTGTGGACCTGTGCTGCTGGCTGAGGCACACTACACCACACCAGGGATTGTGGCTCTGGTTGAGGCCACCTAGACCACACCACGTCCTGAGTTGCCGCTGAGGCAACCTGCACCACACCACGGCCTGTGCCGCTGGCTGAGGACAACTACACCACACACTTGGCCAGTGGCTCTGGCTGAGGCCAACTACACCACACAAGGTATTTTGGCTCTGGTTGATGCCATCTATTTCCCAACAGGGCCTGGGCTGCTGGCTGAGGCAATGTACACCACACCAGGGCCTGTGCTGCTGGTTAAATATAAATTGAGTCCTTGGGTTAGGGTATTAGGCAAGCATGCAGTTACCGTTAACACTTTAGTTAAATTGGAGGGTTGTTCGCGTAACTTCAAGTACTGCCCACCTCAGCACTTGATTCCATAAATTGACACTTTGTGCTGTGGCCAGCAGCTTACGGCCATACCACCCTGAGCACGCCCGATCTCGTCTGATCTCGGAAGCTAAGCAGGGTTGGGCTTGGTTAGTACTCGGATGGTAGACTGCCTGGGAATACCAGGTGCTGTAAGCTTTACCTTTTCATGTCATTGAACTGCTTTTGATCCAGAGAAGGAGGGTGTTGAAAACCCAAAGCAGCTGCTCATTAATGAGGGCACATTAACGACATTCCTTTTGGCGCTTTTCAGCAATGTCTTGTGCTGCCGGGTGAGGCCATCCACAACACAATGGGGCATATGCTGCTAACATAGGTCATCTAAATTACACCAGGGCCTGTGGTGCAGGCTGAGGCCAAATACACACACCAGGGCTGTGGCTCAGGTGAGGCCATCGACACCACACCGGGGCCTGCGTTGCAGCTGAGGCGAACTGCACCACACCAGGGCCTGTGCTGCTGGCAGAGGCCAACTACACCACACACTTGGCCAGTGCTCTCCTCAGGCACCTACACCAACCAGGTCCTGTGCTTCTGGCTGAGGCCACTACACCACACCAGGCCTTTGCTACTGTCTGAGGCCATATTCATCACCCAGGGCCTGTGCTGTGGATGAGGCTACCACATCACAAGAGGACCTGTGCTCCTTGCCGAGACCAACTACACCACACCAGGGTTGTGGCTCTGGCTGAGGCAATCTACACCACACCAGGGTCTGTGCTTCTGGCTGGTTCCATCTGCACCACACCAGGGCTGTGCTGATGGCTGAGGCCATCCGCACCACACGGTCCTTCTGGCTGCTACATAGGTCATCTAAATTACTCCAGGACCTGTGATTCTGGCTGTGGACCTGTGCTGCTGGCTGAGGCACACTACACCACACCAGGGATTGTGGCTTGGTTGAGGCCACCTAGACCACACCACGTCCTGAGTTGCGGCTGAGGCAGTCTGCACCACCCGGCCTGTGCCGCTGGCTGAGGACAACTACACCACACACTTGGCCAGTGGCTCTGGCTGAGGCCACTACACACACAAGGTATTGTGGCTCTGGTTGAGGCCATCTATTTCCAACAGGGCCTGGCTGCTGGCTGAGGCAATGTACACCACACCAGGGCCTGTGCTGCTGGTTAATATAATTGAGTCCTTGGGTTAGGGTATTAGGCAAGCATGCAGTTACCGTTAACACTGTAGTTAAATTGGAGGTTGTTCGCGTAACTTCAAGTACTGCCCCCTCAGCACTTGATTCCATAAATTGACACTTTGTGCTGTGGCCAGCAGCTTACGGCCATACCACCTGAGCACGCCCGATCTCGGAGCTAGCAGGGTTGGGCTTGGTTAGTACTCGGATGGTAGACTGCCTGGGATACCAGGTGCTGTAAGCTTTTCCTTTTCATGTCATTGAACTGCTTTTGATCCAGAGAAGGAGGGTGTTGAGAAACACAAAGCAGCTGATCATTAATGAGGGCACATTAACGACATTCCTTTTGGCGCTTTCAGCAATGTCTGTGCTGCCGGGTGAGGCCATCCACAACACAACGGGGCATATGCTGCTAACATAGGTCATCTAAATAACACAAGGGCCTGTGGTGCAGGCTGAGGCCAAATACACCACACCAGGCCCTGTGCTACTGTCTGAGGCCATATTCATCACACCAGGGCCTGTGCTGCTGGATGAGGCCATCCACATCACAAGAGGACCTGTGCTCCTTGCCTAGACCAACTACACCACACCAGGGCCTGTGGCTCTGGGTGAGGCCATCGACACCACACCGGGGCCTGCGTTGCAGCTGAGGCAACCTGCACCACACCAGGGCCTGTGCTGCTGGCTGAGGCCAACTACACCACACACTTGGCCAGTGGCTCTGCCTGAGGCCACCTACACCACACCAGGCTCTGTGCTACTGTCTGAGGCCATATTCATCACACCAGGGCCTGTGCTGCTGGATGAGGCCATCCACATCACAAGAGGACCTGTGCTCCTTGCCTAGACCAACTACACCACACCAGGGTTTCTGGCTCTGGCTGAGGCAATCTACACCACACCAGGGTCTGTGCTTCTGGCTGGTTCCATCTGCACCACACCAGGGCTGTGTGATGGCTGAGGCCATCCGCACCACACCGGTCCTTCTGGCTGCTACATAGGTCATCTAAATTACTCCAGGACCTGTGATTCTGGCTGTGGACCTGTGCTGCTGGCTGAGGCACACTACACCACACCAGGGATTGTGGCTTGGTTGAGGCCACCTAGACCACACACGTCCTGAGTTGCCGCTGAGGCAACCTGCACCACACCACGGCCTGTGCCGCTGGCTGAGGACAACTACACCACACACTTGGCCAGTGGCTCTGGCTGAGGCCAACTACACCACACAAGGTATTTGGCTCTGGTTGATGCCATCTATTTCCCAACAGGGCCTGGGCTGCTGGCTGAGGCAATGTACACCACACCAGGGCCTGTGCTGCTGGTTAAATATAAATTGAAGTCCTTGGTTAGGGTAT